>NW_006209652.1:371143-381873 GCF_000334495.1 Tupaia belangeri chinensis
CAAGCCCCCAATAAAAAACCCCCCCCCCACCCCCCCCCCCAGCCCCCCGCAAAAAAAAAAAAAGTGAGGTTCTATGTTATTTATGGTTACAAATGTGGGGGGAAAGGTTTGCATATATGTGTAAGAAAATATTAGAAGGACATACCAAAATTGGAATCAAAATTGTTGTTTTGGAAGAAATGTGAATAAGGAAATGGGAATAAGGAAGGAGAATGGAGTAAGAATAAAATATACACTGTGAATCTTTCTGTATTCCATTATTTTTTAATGCAGCTACTTTTAAAAATTAAGTAAAACGAATATTATATGTATTTAGTAACTCTTGTACTATTGTTACATTTTCCCTCACAACTGTCATAAAGTTTCTGTGACTCAATATGAACACTGAAAGTTATTTTAAGGCAGTGTGGTTCCTATGGAGTTAAACACACGGCCCACACTATCTAGTTGTATGGCCTTATGAAAATAGAGTATTTCCCTAGACCTCAGTTTGATAAAATGGAATCAGGAGTACTCCACAGAATTGTTTTGAAGCTAAAATTACATCATATAGGTTAAAATAAAGGCAGTTTACTTTTACTGTTACTATGGTTACTGGAAGAACCAATCTAAGAAGCATTTAGCTGGACTTTTCCTATAAAGGAAAAAAATTACAATCTAGAAAATTTTCCAGTTTTTTCTTTTTGCATATTCATTTCTTTGGAAGTCATGGAATTATTCTTGCCACTTTCTCAAAGACACATATACTTATTCATTCAGTCATACTTGCGTAAAAGAAACCTGAAAGCACTGAACAGATGACAGCCCTAGATAAACACAGAGGCAGATATAGGTAAAGCTCTTTGATTTCCTGTTGGTATTCACTTCATTTTAAGGAGACATAGTTCATTATAGGAACAGGCCAGACCCATACTTTAAACTTCTTGGCAACTCTGGTGCTTGCCATATAGAATAGAATTTTGCCCAATTTGAGAATGGACTAGTCCAGATAAATGCAGGATCAGAATAATAGATTATTAAATGCTAACTCAAATTTCATATAAATCAGAAACCTTTTCTGACTAGAACATTATCTTCCTGATTGCCCTCAGTTTTGAAATTCTGGTAGTCAATTAAGTTATTATGACTTAGCAATTGCTCATATACAGACTTAATTTTCTTTATTGTTTCCATATTTTCTAAAGTAAACCAAATATTTATAAAAAGAATTGTGGTGGCATGAGTGGAAGTGTGCCAGGGCACAAGGCTGGGGCCACAGGAACACACCAGATCCCAGATCAATCTGAACAGGCTGAATATAGTAGTACATGCTTGTATTCCTAGCTAATGAGAGGCTGGACAGGTGACCACAATGGCAAGACCCTGTCAAAAATAGCTCCATGTCTTTCTTTCCCTCCTTCTCTCATACTAGCTCCCTCTCTCTCTCCCTCCCTCTCTCTCATTAAAATCAAACACACACACACACAAATGCTTGTCTGTTTGTTCTCCTTAAATGGGCCAGAGCATATAGAATAGTTATTAAACTTAAAATAATCAATCAATTATAGCAGTTAACTTGCGGTTAATCTGTAGAAAACTAAGGCTTGGGTCCAGGTGGTATAAATTATAACTTTTTACTCTATAGAAAGGTACTATAGGGTTGTAGTTAGGGGGTAGCACTTTAACAAAAACGTCAGTTCAAATCCCAGGATCACAATTTTTTAGTTGACAAATATAGCAAATTTCTTAATACTCATGAACCTTTATTTTCTCCTTTATTTTATTTAGGCTGTTAAGACTAGGTATATCTCAAAAGGATTGATTTCTCACTTTATCAATAAAAAGAACTTACTGCTAGGATTATTTAATTATTATCATATTAAAATAATATTGAAACTAAATTCTGAATTAACTGTTATAAAGAGAAGAATGTAATATTATGTCAAAATGGTGTTTAAAACATCAGCCATCTTTCTAATTTTTAAAAAGAATTATTTGCTTAATTTTATTTATTATTATTGTTAATATTTTAATTTGGACAGAAAGAGATGGGGGGGTGGCTACAGGAGTGAGAAAGGAAGCTGCCAGGTCAAGGACTTGAGTCACAGTTGGCCATGTGGGAGTCCAGTGCCCCAAACACCAAATCACCTGCTGGTTCCAATCTTTTTAATGTTTAATTTTCTAATTTTAAAGGAATTGGGTACATAAATAGAATGAAATATTTTTAGGGAAAAAAATGAAAGTCATAACATGGTCATGTGAACCTTCCTTTCAGAGCTACATATCTTGAATATTCTGACACATAAAATAGGGGCAAAATGAGTTTTTTACTCATTTACCAATGCTAGGTCTTTACCATCTGCTTCTGCCCAGCTTACTTCACCATGCCATTATTTATGATGTGCTATGAAATCCCCAAACAACTTCCTGTTTTTCTTAGTCAATGTCTCTTACATTAACTCTGAACAAAGGAATCTCATCTTTCAGCATTTGACTTTTTCTCTCCAAGTGAGACTGGAGAAAGAGCTGAAAGAGACTCATGGTATTAGTTGCCTATTGCTGTGGTAAAAATTGCCATAAAGCATCTTAAAACAGCAAACACTACCTTTTCACATTCACCATGAATCAGATACCTGGGCATGACTTAGTAGATGCCTCTAGCTAAAGTTCTCTTATGACATTGTAGTCAGGTTATCGGTCCCATCTGAAGTGAAGGTCTCATCTAAGGCTAACTGAAGGAATTGTACTTCCATACTGACTCAAGTGGTAGTTATAAGGATTCAGTGCCTCTCCAGTTATTAAACTGAGGTCTCTCTTCCTTGCTGAATGTTGGCTGGAAGCCTCTCTCAGTTCTTTGTCATAGGACATTCTCCATAAAGCAACTCATAAAGTGAGGACATTTAAGAGGGGTAAGAAGGGGCTGGCTGGTGATGTGGTGGTTAAAAGTGCTGAATTCCCACATGGCTGACGTGGTTCAAGTCCTGCACCTGATGCCTTGCTTTCTTGCTTTACCTTTCTTTCTCTGTCTCTCTTTAGTTATATTGAAAAAATAATAATAACAAATGGAATTAAACAAATAATTATTTAAAAAAGAGGGATAAGAATACCAAAGATTGTTAGGAAAATCTAAGAGACTATCTACCATGCAAGTTATGATAGAGAAATGGTGTTTTTACCATGCTGCATCTATCATGATGTGTTAAATGCAATTCTACTTCTTTGTAAATGATTAGCATTTCTTTAAGACATATTTTCTATGATGTCTATTATAATTATTTCGGAAGACTCGCTCTTTTATATAAATTTAGTACAATTTTAATATTTTGAAGGCTGTCTGGAGAAAAGTGATTTATGATGTGGACTGGAAAATGGGAGGACTTGTTTATTTTTATCCTGATGCATCATGAACTGATTGCTGACTCTAGCTTAGAGAGTTGCTAAATAGCTGTCATTTTCTCATTTATAAAATCAGGCAACAATTTTTCCTTACCAATAATAGGGCTATGAATAACACTACTTTTTTTTTTTTTAAAGCAGTGCACAGTAGTGCTTTAGAATCATGTAAGCGATATTAAGCCTAGTACTTGTAAACAAGAACAAAAGCTACTTTTGCACTTGGAGTTCACAGATGTATTTTAAGTTGCTTAATAAAAATTTACTGGCAGTAAATTCTTGATTCCTTCTCTTGATTTCCATGTGATTTTTACAGTGAATTTGGGGATTTCTATTAATATGTGCATTTCATGTGTAAATACAAGGAGTGCTAACAGAAGAAATAGTAAATTCAATAAATGAACCTGCACAGTTTTTTAAGCCAGTTATTTCATACCCTGCCACTCAATTTTCTTGTCTTAAATATGAGTCTTATATTCAGTTGATGACAGCAATCTTAACTTGGAAATGCAATCCCAACTTTTCTTGAAATGAAAACAGACCCTCAAAGTCATAATTTGGCATTACAAAGTTAAAATTAGATCCCACTTCAAACAGACTTCTTTAATTAGGAAACATCCCAAACAAAAGACCTCACGTCCCAGTGAACATTGAACTTTTATGCTAATTGGAATGACCACTGTTTAAGTCTTGGGTGGATCTGAAGAAAGTAGTTGTTATTCTGGTCTGAGTTTCCAACCACACTCAATTTGCTAAGTTGCATTTTCTTCAGGAGAGCAGCTTGATATGCTATAAGTTACTAATTTTATTAAATGCACTTTTTTGTTATTCTTTCATATTTAATGATTTAAAAAAAACCTTAACCACTGTCAATTTTTAAATGATATAGTTCCATAAACAAATTGAAATACTCAAATAACCACCTCATGGTAACTAGGTTTTCCTGAATGACCACCCTGTTCTTTTTAATTTTCTCATGTTCAAATTCTAAGCTATGCAAATCATGAAATTAGATTTTGAGAAATATGTAATTTTGTAGTTGGTTTGGATCATTTAATTTTGAAAATGTACAGTGATGATGGATGCACTTATAAGACAGTAGGCTCGTATCTAACCAGTTCTATAACAAGGCAAAAAATATGTACTTTTCCCAATCCTTCTTCCTCTGTTCCCTTGGCTATCCAAGTGTCTGTGATCCAGAAGGCACTATCTTTATTCCTCTGGAGGAATATTTCCAGCAAAGAAAATCTTCACAGAGAGAAAATCTTCACAGATAATCAGAGACATAAATTATTTTTAAACCATGATGAACTTTATTTTATCTACTGATGGAAAGCCATTTTTAATATATATCTGTGTGTGTTTGTGTGCATATGAAACATTTGGCAATATCATAGCAGAAAGAATATTTTAACTGGATTCATTATACACCACCAATCAGAGATTTCTCGACCTTTCTTCTACTCCCATTGTTATGCTTCTTTTGGACTATTTCCATATTTTTTCCTTCTCTCTTTTTTTTTTCTTTCTTTTACTTCATCTAATTTTTGAACCACATTTTGACACATTTTTTGCTCATTATTCTTTCTCTATTTCATGAACAGGATACATCAATTAGAGAAAGATCATAATACCTGCATTTGTAACTTTTGAATTTTTACAATCCATCATTGTACATCTATATAGTGCACAATGTTTGTTTCTTTTTGTTTAAATGTTTTATTTACACTTTTTAATATATTCAATTACATTATTTAGCTTACAAGGTGATCATTTCAATATATGAACATTTCTCCCCGGTCTAGTTGATCAAAATATAGCAGCACTACCTCCCTGTCTCAACAATGCTGCCTTCGTATCCCTCCTCCAAATGTTCTTCCCCAAGCCCCTCTCCTCCAAGTATGCTATGCATGTAGTATGTGACAATCAAATCAAGGAAATGACCATATACTCATTTTCAACAGAGAATGTTACTTTTTTTTGGTCTATTAAGTATTTCTTCTCTTTGACCCACCCACCCACTCTCTACCATCTACTCCTCTCCCTTACAGTTTCTAGTATCTATGATTATCTTTTCTACTCTTATATCTTCATATTTTTTGATTTGCCACAGAGTGCAGACATTTGCTATGCCATAAGTGGGGATATATGGTGTGTGTCTTCAAAATCTGGCTTACTTCACTTAGCAGTAAGCCTTCTATATTCATTCACTTTGAGTAAAATGACAGAATCTTATTGTTCCTTATGGCTGAGTAGTATTCCATAGTATACAGGTGCCATAACTTTTCAATCCGGTCATCAGTTCTTAGATACTTTGGTTGATTCCATGTCTTAGTAATTGTGAATAATGTTGTGATAAAGATGGATGTCTAAGTGTCTTTCCAACTAAATGTTTTCCTATCCTTTGAGTAAATACCAAGAAGTGGGAGTGCCAGGTCATGTGATAGTGCTATTTTTAGGTTTTTGTGGAACTTCCATATTGTTTTTCACAGTGGTTGTACTAATTTACATTCCCCCAAATAGTGTAAGAGAGTTCCCTTTTCACCACAGGCTCACCAGCACTTATTGTTCTTGTTTTTCTTTTTTTATCCTAGTCACTTTATTATCACTGAGGTCAAATGGTATCACATTGTGGTTTTGATATGCATTTTGCTTATGATAAGAGATGGTGAACATTTTTTCATCTGCCCCTGTAATTTGTAACAAGAATATAAGCATATTGAGTTAATATGTGTCTTCATTACACATTTTCTTTTTCTTTTTTTGAGAGGTTTTGGCTAAAGGGCGCGTGCACTCACTAGACAGACAGACAGAGACAGAGAGACAGAAAGCAAGAAATCACCCCCAGAGGGATGGCCATGCTGCAATCCCTTCTCCTCCATTCTTCTCTCTGGATCTTGGGCATGTCTGCACACGTGCCCTGCGTGAGTTTTAAGCCACCGGGTCTGGGACACGAACCGTGGTTGACTACATAGGAGTCCAGCGACAGAGCCATTATGCTAACTGCTGGTCCCCATTACGCATTTTCTAACCTCAAATTTTTATTCTTCTGTGTCTTTTTTTCCCATGTAACACCATTTCATGTTCTTACCGTAATTAATTTTATCATATTTTCTCATTTGCAATGAGCCCATGTCTTACTACATGTAACTGGAAGTTCTAAAACAATTTCTTCTTTCAATGAGTTCTTTTTGTTTTAATTTTTTCTTGGGTTACTGTTAAAATGTCGACCCTTATTATCAAGTGAAATTTAATTGAGAAGAGGAACTTAAATGAAAGACTTTTTCATTCTGTTTCTTGTTGGGTTCTGCTTAGCCTCAAAATGCAAAATACTATATATTCATGGTTCTTTTTAAAAATTTTTAATTATTATTTATACATTAAATCACTATGCATCATTTAGATTGTGAAGAGACTTTACCCAGCATGATATACACCTCAGTCCAGCCCAGTTGAGACCACCGTACACATCTTTGTCAACAGACAGTAGACCTTATCTGTGTCCCACAAGTGTCTTTCCTCTCCATTTCCCCCCCAAATTTCCTATGCTCTTCCCCTCCCACACTCTCCTCTTTCCACTTTGCCTCTAGTGTCCATTTCAATTTCTAAGACTTTTATGTTCTCCAGTCTTTCAAGTGTTTCTTTATACAGCCCATTAAATAAAAAATGCAACCACTAATGATTTATGAATATGTTATAAATATATAAGTTAAGAAATTCTCTTGCCTATAAATGATACTAAGAATTTAATTTGAATTGAGATATTTTTATGAATGTATGATTCTTCAAATATATATATATATATTAATGTGTATGTTCAATATTGTAATAAAAAATTTGCTTGTACTCCATAAAATCTTTTGCATATTAGTCTCAATAAGTTATTTTAATGCCTCCATTTATAAGAAAATATGTGTAAACTTCATTTTCTCCCCTTAATCCTGAGCTGTATGGATTTGCCAGTATTTATCTAAAGAATCCTCTGCCGATGAACACTTAGATTACTACCAGTTATGTTTCTGTTATAAATAAGATTTTAATAGCAATACATCTTCAGAAATTTGTCTCCATCATGGGACTATTCCTGTATGCTGAGTTCTTAAACTAAAGTTGCTGTCTCATCATAATATACTGATTTTCCTTCCAAAATATTATATATCTGCCAATATAATGTATACAATCAATATCATTATAATTTCACAAATTTAAATCAAGAAAAGCAATACTTAGTTTTTAGTTTCTGATTTTTTAAAGATTTACCTATTTATTTATTTGTTATTTTTCAGTTTGACCAGAGAGAAACACACACAGAGAGAGAAGAGAGAGAGAGAGAGAGAGAGAGAGAGAGCAAGCAAACCGCCAAGTCCGGGATGCAAACTGTGGTCAGCCATGTCAGAGTTCAGCTTCTTTAACCACCATGCCACCTACTGGCCCTGTTTCTGATTTTTTTTTTTTATTCTTAGCAAAATTGAATCTGTTTTCTTACTATTTTTGTACATTTTCCCTAAAATATCTTTTTCTTTTTTCAATTTATTTAATTTTTCATTCTTATTGCTTTATATCATACAGACATTTAAAATTTGTTTTGTTATATATTGCAGATATTGTCTCTTAGGATCTAGTTGTCTTTTTAATTAATATAGGATTCCTTTGGGGATATATAACATTGACATTTAAAAGTGAAAATGTTACCAATCCCTTCCAAACTAATAACTCTGAGTTTAATAGTTGACCTGAAATTTGTCCCTCACACTACACGCTTGATTTATAGCACACAGATAATCAAAATAGGCAAATGAAATATGGTAAATTTTAAAACAAAGTTACTCACACATCATTGACCAAAAACTTGCTTAACTGCAACTATTTGGTGCGCTGTACATTGTGAAGATTAAAAGTAGATTTGAAGTTCTACAAGGAATACTCCAGATGGATAATATCAGTATAATTTATATACATACAATATATCAATGAAAGTATATTAAAAGTAAAATAAATCTGTAACAACTAAGTATTATGCAAAAGAAAATGAAAATTGTTATAAAACTCAGGTCCAACAAATGAGCATTTTCTGATGACATTCCAAATCTTGGAATTTCTCATTTAATTCAAAACACCTCATCAATGTGTGTTGTTAGTTAATTTGTTTTGCTCATAAGTCCAAGAAAACTGCCTCTTACAGATATGGATGTGTTCCATCTTAAAGGTATGATTTGAGTGCTTTATTGTCCAGTTTGTTGGGGAGGTTCTGGGAATTACAATGCTTCATTCCTAGTATTACAATATATTGTCAGTCTTACTTGTTCATGCAGGTGGGACATCTTGACTTCCACAGCTGCTGTGGCTATTGACTTCACTTTTCCCCTTCCCCTTCTTCTTCCTCTTCCCCCCCTCTTCCTTCATCTTTCACTATTTCAGTGCTGATAGTTATGTTATATCAAGGTATTGATGTTAGCACACTTAATGTTTCTCATCACACCTTATTATTTTGTCCAAGTTATTAGCCTTTAGAAGAATTGGAATGAGACTGATCATGGATTCTTAGATATAATAAAATACCAGGTCTTTGTGGTCATGTTATTTCTTATCTAAACACTCTAAATATCTTACAAGAGGGTTATGGAAATTTGGCTCATCTAAATAAAACTTCCTTTTCATTTTTGGTCCTACTAAAAAGATCAAAATAATAAAACTGAGGCTTAATTCCATGGAAATTCAGAGTATTAAATATTGAGATGTGTGTGCTCTCATGACATTAAATGCATTTTCTTTTCTGGCCAGTAAGTTCTGCACTGGTGAAGGAGTCAGTTGCTAGAGAGGGGCATCTTATTGGTGAGACATGGACTTACAAGAGACTAGTCTGGAATTCTGGATTATCAGTTTAAAATTGTGAATCCTTATCCTGTCTGTATCTATTCATTTGTACTCCTAATGTAATATCTAAGTATATAATAAGTATTTCCACTTGTCTCCATGTTTTTTAGGTCTAAATACTCTGGGAGTGTGGGGGTTTTTCAAAATCAAAATGGAGACTTCTGTGCCAATTCTTATTAAACTGAGCTTGGAAAGACTATGGAGAAGGTGCTAGTATATTTGAGACTGAGAACAGTTAATTTAGAGAGTTCTGCCAGAATCACAGCCTTGCACAAAGATCACTGCAACTTGACACAGGTTTTCTTTTGCAAGGACACTTGCCAAGAAATTTCTTCTCCAACCTTGGACTGATGCCACACTTATTATGAATCCTGGTAGCTAAGGATAATTTTCACAAAGCAATTAGTATAATCCTCTCTGCCCTTCCCCTCTCACTTGTGGTTTTTGCCTTTAAAACCTGTCCAATGTTTGTAAGCCCTCAGTGAGCATGTATGGATGGTGCTACCTGCATTACACTCGCCCAGGCTGCATGCTGGCTGCGGTCACATATATTTTGGCTTAGAATAAGCCTCTTTCAATATTTTACAGATTCTCATTATTGTACTAACTGGAGTTTATACAAATTGCTATTGGGTAAAATTAAACATTGCTTGAAACTCTCATTGCTTAAATTCTGCCTTAAGTATGTTGGTCAGTTCAGATAACGATTATTCTTTCTTTTTTTTAAAAAAAATTATTTTATTAACTTTATTTTTTCATTCATTTATTTATTTCAATTTGACCAGAGAGTGATAGAGTGAGAGAAAGAGAGAGAGAGAGAGAGAGAGAGAGAAAGAGAGAGAGAGAGAGAGCAAGCCGCCAGGTCTGGGATTCAAACCTTAGTCGGCCATGTGGGAGTCCAGCACCTTAACCACCAAACCACCTGCAGGCCCTGGTAATAATTATTCTTAAATGAGGACACTTCAAGGCTCTGAAAATTTCACTATGTATGATAACTAGAAAAATATCAGAAGTCTTGAGGTTTATAGTTATTTAAAACCACTTATGTAAACTAAAATATAATAATATATTGCAATAAATATTCATTACCTAGAGTGCTATGCTTTATAATACTGTGAAGATACAATAGTAGGATGTCTATGGTTTATTATTATTTCTCCCTTCTAGAAAACTGATACTACAAACTATAGGAATCATAGTTGAGAACACATTTTAAGGGACAATTCTGAAAAGATATAATGCAGGGACCAGCAGATAGCGTAATGGCTATGTTGCTGGACTCCCATGTAGTCGACCACGGTTCGTGTCCCAGACCCGGTGGCTTAAACTCTTGCCCAAGATCCCGTGAGGAGCATGGAGGAGAAGGGATTGCATTGTGGCCATCCCCCCTGGGGGGTGATTTCTCATTTTCTGTCTCTCTGTCTCTGTCTGTCTATCTGGCGAGCGCATGCACCCTATAGCAAAACCCTCCCCCCCCCAAAAAA
>NW_006209652.1:382430-419339 GCF_000334495.1 Tupaia belangeri chinensis
AGATCCCGTGAGGAGAATGGAGGAGAAGGGATTGCATTGTGGCCATCCCCCCTGGGGGGTGATTTCTCATTTTCTGTCTCTCTGTCTCTGTCTGTCTATCTGGCGAGCGCATGCACCCTATAGCAAAACCCTCCCCCCCCAAAAAAAAAAGATATAATGCATAATAATATCAATTATTTTTTAAATTATTTTATTTAACTTTATTTATTTAAATTTGACCAGAGAAGGATGAAGGGAGAGTGGGAGTGAGAAAGCAAGCTGCCAGGCCTGGAACTCAAACCATGCTCAGCCATGTGGGAGTCCAGTGCCCTTAATCACCATGCTACTTGCCGGCCCCAATAATACCAATTATCTTGACACATTCAGAATTAATGTGGGTTAAGAAAGGTGTGTGTGTACATGCACACACATGTGCATGCAAGCTGTGTGTCTCTCTGAACTTGAGATAGTGTACTTACCCGTTTAACTTACATATCTCATACAAGAGTTGGGTATAATGAATGGGAATAGTGAGCGGAATTAATCTATCTCACTGTCAGTATGCTTCTCAGTTGTACCCCTTACCCCCATATCTTTTTGTGAATACCTTTCTTTATTGTTGGTAAATTTTAGGTAACCCTTAAGTCTCTTAATTTGACTTTTTTCTCCTTTTTCCTCAGTGAAAACCAAACACAAATACTTAGTTTTTTATAATAACATCCTTGGGAAACCATGGTGAGAATTGTAGAGATTGGATGCATATAACAGAAACTTTGAATTCTATGACGCTAACATACGAGTACCAAAGAAAACCAGGCCATGTGTTTCATATTAAAGTAAAATTCCATATTCAACAAAGATTGAAAACTGAGGATAGGATTCAGAATTTAACGTCCTGCTATTTTTCAAACTGTTAACACAAATATGGTATGTTTACTAAACTATACTAATTTCAGCATTCTCATGGATTCCTATTTTGTAACATTGTGTTGTCTATAAAAAAATTAGAGTTGCTTTAAAATCCAAATATCACTTTTGTCATAGCTTCTTTACTCAGATTTCTTCCATATTTCAGATTGATGTCTAAAATTTGTACATGACACCCCATGAATTTGGGTTTGGTTCCCCTAACACCCAGTATTATTATAAAAGGAGTTTCCTGGGTTCATTGTCACATCAGATTCTGAAGTACATATTTTCAAATATATCTTAAATGCCTAATTGTGGGCAATTTCTTAGCAACATCTTTTACATTTATTTTATAGTGTGACTTCTCTCATTTTATTAAAATTCATAACTTCTCAATGAATTCCATTTTATAATTAAATAAAGAAACCTGTATACCCCACACTCTGTAGAATGCACTCTAGTGCCAGTAAAATGATTGATTGCTGGAGTTCATGCCTTTGAGAGATCTAAGAATCTCAGAATATCCTGGTGGCTACCTTTCGCCATGACCAAGTGGTTTCTTCTAGTTTTGTAATATGTAGTAAATTTCATGTGAGGCTTTTGTGGACTGTCTGTGGCTTCTTCATCTGGGGCTACAGTGTTTGTTGCCTTTGCAATTTGCACTGATTGCTTAAGAAAAGAATGGTTTGTTTTGCAAGGGCTGCTTTTAGTTTAGTGGGTTCTGTGCATAGTTAGCTACAATGCTTTTATTTTGTGGTGAGGGTCCAGATTGTGTTTTTTGGAGGCATTTATTGCATTCTTACAAATTACACATATTGCAGAAAGGCTGTTTTTATCCATACATGGAGAAGAGACACACATACATAGGACTTGACAGAATGACAAACTTGATGAAATGAGCTCATGTCACACTGTCAAATACTTTTTTAAAATGATGAAATAAAAAAAAAAACAAGGAAATATTCTTCTAGAGTGTTTATGGTATGGCCATGTTGTTCCCCCCCCCAGGGGGGTGTGAGTTCTCACTTTCTGTCTGTCTCTCTGGTGAGTGCGCACACCCTATAGAAAAATCTCTTAAAAATAAAATAAAATTGATAATTTCATACCATCCTAAATGTTAAATGTAAACACAGCATTGACCAGATTGATGTCTGATAAGTTGTATGAGTACCTCTTTCAGAGAGCAAGAGGGAGGGAAGAAGGAGGAAAAGAAGGAAGGAAGGAAGCAGGAAGAGAGAGAGGGAAGGGAGCACTTCGACATTTACTTGGACAGTAATTGCCTATTAACTTAAATATATCAGCTGCAGCATCTTATCTCTGGTGAAATAAGACACAGTTTTCCAGATAAATTTTGAAGGGCTGACACTCAGACTTAACTGTTATTCATCATTGCTGGCAGAATAATCACCAAGACCTTCTATGCTTTCTTAGAAACTGATCATATTTTTATGTTTGCCCAATCACCTTCTAATTATTTTTCCTACCTCGTTACCCAACTAGACAAATTGTATCTTGAGAGGAAGAGCTGCAGTTTTTGTAGATCCCTGATTTTGTTCTGGTAGGCAAATTGTAATATTCATAGCACACTGATTTGTAACATGTAGAATGTGTACAAGCATTGTTGCTTCAATGAATGTCTTTATAATGATGATATATGAAGCTGCATTAGTATTTCATTATCTACCAGCATTTATCATTTCTGTCGATAGAAATAGTAGTATCTAGGGCCAGCTGGTAGTATGGTAGTTAAGGCAGTTGAATCCCACAAGACCAACTTCACAATGTAAGTCCTAGACCAAGCAACTTGAAAAACGTTCTGGACATGTGCGCATGTGTGACCAAAATCCTGAGAGGAAAATGGAGAAGTGAGTGTGGCCATCTCAACTAAAGGTACTTTCTCACTTTCCCTATTTCTCCCTGTCTTTCTGTGTCTCCCTCCAGCAAGTGCACATGCCCTGAGGCAATTTAACAAAGAATAAATGGAAAATAAAGTAAATCATAATCATGAGGACAAATATGAAGAGTCAAAAATGTGGAAGTGAAAAAACATGGGATTTATCTTCTAAAAACAGTGTGCTTATTTCCGTCACAATAGCTCAGTGATCATGGCTCTGTGGTTCAACTTCTTTCAGTTTCTTAATCTTTGAAATGAGAGAAAAAGTAATACCTACTTATATTTATTCTACAGATCAAACAAGATACTGTTTGGAAAAATCTTTGTAAACTATGCATATTAAATATACAAATGATAGCTAATATTATTTCTATAATTCCTGTTCCAAAGGCATTAGTAAATATAATTTAATTGCTGGTTCTCCAGAAGGTCCTATGTCTTCTGTTACTAGGAGTGTAATTAATTTTTAATCTCATTAAAGGGATTAAGATTTAAGTCCTAGTATGATGGGATCACTTAGCACCACAGATTCTCCAAGAGATTAAATTTATCCTTGATTTTTCTCATTCTCATTCTCATTTCCTGCTTCTTATTAACTCATCTCTGGTGTTCTCTTGATTCATGCATCTCCACGTATTTCTGTAAACCTCTATACATGATGATATCTGCTACAGTGCTGCATCTCATGAAACAAGAATAGCACAATGCTCTTCTTTACAAAGACCAATCATAGTGATTTGGAGTAGAATTTTAAAATGAATATTAGGTAGAAACTTAAAGTTGAAAACCAGTTATATTTTTGAAAGAGCTGTCATTTACCCTTCTACACAATGGTAGTTTTTTGTTTCTGTTTTGCTGTTGTTGTTTTTGCTATCCTTTTATTCTTCAGGTGCTGGCTGTTGCGGTCTCCAGTCTTTGTTTTCATTGACTCTCTTTTCCTCCATTTCTCTATTGCTCTGCTAACACGGTTCTCCCAGCACTCTTAGGGAAGAAGCACTATACTTGTTAAACTGCCCTGAAAAATGAACTTTTTAATTTTTTTGTCTAAACCTGTTCAACTAGACTCTATGCAGAAATATTTACTTTTTAAAAATAATTTTTATTTTAATTTTATTATTAATTATTGTTGTTATTTTCAATTTGCTGCAGGGCGTGTGCACTCACCAGAGAGAAAGGAAGAGAGAGGGAATGTGAGAAAGCAAGTTGCCAGGTTCAATACTCGAATTGCAGCAGGCCATGTGGGAGTCCAGAGACTTAACCATCATGCCACCTGCTGGGCCCAAAACATCTCCTCTTTAAGACCGTACAGATATGGGCCAGTTGTTAGCATGGTGGTTAAGGTAATTGGATCAAACATGGCCAACTGCACAGTTCCAGTCTTGGCTTTGTGTCTTGAAAAATACACAGGACACCTGTATGTGTGTGTGCCCAAAATCTCAAAAGTAGGGAGAGATGGAGAAGGGATTGTTCTGTGACCATCCCCCATTAAAGTGCTTTCTCACTTTCCTCCTCTGTCTCTCTCTCTCTCACTATGTTTCTCTCCAGCAAACACATATGCCTTCTAGCAAATTAAAACAAAACAAAACTATATATGCCTGTTAATGCTTTTAGTTTTTGTGTAAACAGTAGGAAAGTTTATCTCCAAATGGACCGTGAACTTGTACAAGCAAAACATAACTTTTAAGCTAATATTTACTATTTTTGTCTGTTTATGTCAAATATTTGAACCAAAATTACTAATGATCCTTCCTACTTGAGAATTTAATTTTGCCTTGCTTTTGAAGAACATGAGTCAATATGTTTAATAACTTCATTTTTATATATTAATTAGGTATTTACTGTGTTCTATACTTACACTGTACAGTAAATTCATAATAAAAATGGCTATGTAATTTAAAATTTTTGTAGTATCCATGGTAAGAAATAGAAAAACAGGTAAGATGTACCTGAATAATGAATGGAAATACTTCAAAAGCTCATAGAAAAATGGAATTGAAATATGCATTTGCTTTAGTATAAAAAATATTGAAAGCATACATATTTTATTTGGGATGTGCATTTCCTTGAACTTTTTGAAGGATTTTTATCTTTGAATTTAATATATAAAAAAATTTATAATTTTGGCGTGGAATCACTATAAATTGTTAATGAGATATTGTACATACTTTTTCTTGATATTCCGTGTTTCAAATCTCTTGAGTATTTAATCCTGATTTCGGCAGTTCCCAGTAGCCATGTTTAGAGTTCCCAGAGCCATGTTTAGTGCTATATATGGCTCATGCTACTCCATAGACCGGCACAGATCTAAGCACATGTGAGTACTGCATGTCTCACACAATTCTCACAGTGGTCTTGTTACTAATTCTATGTGACATATGAAGAAAGAAAAACACACAGAAGTTACTTGGTTGTTTAAAGTCACATATGCATATAAAGCCAGAAAGTGAATTTTGCTCATGGTGACTGCAGAGTTTTCGATCTTAACATTATTCTCTTACTTCTGTCTTTTACCTTCCTATTATTAATAGTTCCCTAAGTCTTTGATAAAACTTACAATTAAGTATCCTTCTTTTTATGGCCTGTGTGAATTTAGTAAAGAGTGCTGAATGGACATATGTGTGGACCAAAGTATTTCTGTGGTCAGAATGTTATTGTAAGAATGGATTTAGGTTGCAAAAGTACATGCTGTTCTTTTGAAATGATGTACCTTAGCACTGCCCCAAAGGGATTTTATCTATGCAATTCTTGGCCCTTCAACTACATCAATCAAAGAGGGAACTGATTTGTGGGTGGGAAGTGGGGTTACACTCAGTGAAGAGTCTACCACATTTTAGTAATTACTGGTTTCATGTTAATTTAAGGAATCAAAGTTGTATCTAGTATCATATTCCTTCCAAGTTACTTATGTTCCTTCCTTTAAAAAGAAGAAAAAAACCAGTAAAATTTGTGAAGTAGTTAACTCGATTGGCAACAATATTCTTTTCAACATGTATCTTAATTCTGTTATAATGGATAATTAATTTTTCAATAATATTTATTTTTCATATCACAGAATCTGAGATTATTTAATCAGGTCATCTAGCTTTACAAACATTAACACACTTACTTTTTATATAAAGTGTCAGAAAAATTTCAACAAAAACCCTAAAATATCTTTACTGGCATTCTCATGGAGTGACTCTAATGGGTAACATTCTCCCAGGCTATAGATGAGAAATGGAAGCTGAGTGACATTGCCAGTCTCAGAAGCTCTTGGTGATGGACTGGATGAAAGTTTCAAGTGGGTTCAATCAGCAGTCATTGCTGATACAGTCCTTTTCTACAGTAAACTGTTTCTTCTAGATTTCTTGGAGCTCTTCTGGTTGCATTGTGTCCAATGACATGTTGCTGGCCTTTGGCAGTTTTTAGTGTAAAACTGGGAGATATGCTGAAAGGCAGGGTGACGGCCATACTTCTCTTGCTGACTGGCTGCTTGAGAGATGTGGCAGAAAGTTGTGTGTAGTTTATAGAAGACAGAATGAGTTCCATATGCTCACCATGCGAACCGTCCTGTGTACACAGTAAGGGCTTTCCCAGTGCCTATATTTAATTTCCACAGAAATATGGGCTTTTCTAAAACCCTCACCACATTTTACTGTGTGTCTGCACAATTCAGAATGTTTTCCTTCGTGAATCACACTTTGAGACAAACAGTGCTCCACCCACGTGAACTATCAATTTATTTATATAGGATAAGAAATGATATACACACACACATGCCGACACGTCGCAAGAAGTCTTTGGAAAGTTAATGGAAATATGTATTATTAAAAAATAAAGCTATGCTTAGATTTTTTTAAAAAAATGCACTGAAATAAACTCAGTTTAATTCAATTTTCCATGAACTTTTTGAAGTCCCCTTAAACACAAAAATGTATTTTAATGAGCTCATGCTCAGGTTTTGATTGTGCCACTACTTTTCCTTTACCATGAGCCTCAAGATTTTACCATTTTTCTCATTCCCCTTTTGCCTGAGACTTCCTCGTCCAGGTTTGGAAGCTCCTTGTCTTCATTTAACAGTCATTTAACAGGTATCGATGGCGGAAAGTTCTAAACAAAGACATAATCTACTGCTGGGCTTTACAGATAGAAGAAATGTGAGTGTCAGCCAGAGAAGGCCAGGAGAGGCTTGGTTAGAACCCCGAGGTGCTCCACGGCTGAAGCATGCACTTCGGCTCCCTGTCGTTGCCTGACTTCGCTTTTTATTTGTCTGTCATTTCTCAATCCACAGCCCTTCCCCTCAGGGTACCCTATGTCTTCACTCTTGGGCAGGGGCAAGGAAGATTGTCTAGTTCATCTTCTCGGCCAGTCTTCTCAGGCTCGAAATTGGCTGCATATGAATTGATTGCCCACTGCATGCCTGATCCTCTGAACTCTGGGTAAGGGCCAGGTCAGTACAAAAGGCAGAGTTAAAGATATAATGACAGTTACCTCAGACAGTGGCCTTAGGTGGATGGAAAGACTTCTTGGCCTTTCTCCTTTATTTAGTTAACTCATTAGTTAATTTATTTTTAGATTTTTGCCATAGGACACATGCACTCATCGGCAAAAGGGAGAGAGAATCAGAAAGAGGGAAAGTGAGAAATTACTCCCCAGTGGACATGGCCACATCACAATTCTTCCTCTTTCTTCTCCTCTAGGGATTTTAGGCATGCATGCATGACAGCGTGTTTCTTAAGCACTAGGTCCGGGACTCAACCCATGGAGTCAGCCATGTGGGATCCAGCTCCTTAAATACCATACCACCTGCTGGTTAGGCCTTCCTTTTAAAAGCTTAATATATTTTTTTTTCTTTTTCTTTTGTTCTCATTCTCTCCTTCTCTCTCTTTCCCACTTCCCACATACACAGTAAACCTACTATTTACTAAACACATAATTTGCTCATCCATATCCTTGCTCTAGACCTTTACAACCATGTGTTTTGCTAACCTTGTAAATGCTTATGTTAAATTTGAATAATAAAACAAGTCTAGACAGAACTAGCCAGTATTCTATTACTGTCCTCGTGTCCTTCTTATCCCAGAGGTGTACAAGGTGGATAAGATAAATAAGTAATAATAAATTAAATCCTTATAGAGAACCATATAATATATTCCAGGTATTTGCATGTAATCTCCTTTAGTCCTGACCTGAAGCTGCTGAGCAAGGTATTATTTATCTCTACTTTACATTTGACTAAACAGACTGAGAAGCAAGTTACTCTGAGTAAGTTCAAGCAGCTAGTCCTGGGCAGCAGTGTAATCTGAGTTCAACTCTCCCAAAACTGCAAACTCTACGTTTTCCACTATATTCCCCCATGCTATCAGCAGAAAATGAATCTACCTGAGAAACCAGCTTTTCAAATTTTTGCAATTTAATTTTCTTCATACACATTATTCATAACCAGAGCATTATTGGATAGAGTATAAAATCATTTACCTCTCCTATTCCATTTCACCAAAGAGCAAAATATTGGGTTAAAAGGGGAACTTTATTTGACCAAAAAAAGTAAAATCTTGATTTATTATCAATTTCTAACAATAATCAGAATAAAAATGAAAAGCTATTTGCTGCTGCTGATGTGGATAGTAATGTCTTTTACTTGAATGATATGCATGGTGATTGTTCTGGAAAAGAAATGTTATATGCTGCAAAGTTATATGTGATTAAATGTAATATACAAATTATAATAATAATTTTTTTAAAAAAATTCTAAGGGATCATCAATATGTTGGAAAAGTGACCTTTTAAAAATATCTTTTATAATAATAATGATAAAATTATTTCTGAGAACTTTTCATCATTACAGAATAGATTCTTTTCCTTTGATGCCAATTTTTTCTATGATAGTTAAAAATGTAAATGATTTCTTAATATTAATGTATTTTTTCTGAAGTTCAAATGATTCAAATAGTTATATCAAACTCATTTGTTTGTATCTTTTGTACCCTGAATTTTTTTTCCTTCTTCTGGTTATCATTAAAGAGAAAGCTCATTACTATTTATCATGATAACTATGCCTTAAAGTTTACAAAGATTTTTAACCAGTTATTTATTTGCATTTGAAATTATATTATCCTATGTCTTTTCTATTTCCACTCTCTCTAGTTACTCCTACAAATATCTCTTCCATTTCTGTAACTGCCTCAAGGGAATTCCGGCAAGAACATGTAGAGAAAGAGTAAGAGATCCATGAGTCACTTCCGCCCCTACAATTAACACATGGAGAGGGAATTCAGTGAAAACAATAATTCCTCAGGCATATGTGGTTTTTGTTTTTAAGCCAACATGCTTTCCCTCTGAGTTCATTAGCTGCCATTTTGTTAATGAAACTTTTGCTTGCAAGAATCAACTTTGTGTTTTAGCAAATTGGACTTTACACTGCTCTTATCATTTAATTTAAGGGTATGCTCTTAACTTGATCTAGAGATTTTTAAAGACCCACCCTCATTGGCAAAAGCCCTAGGAAACCACTAAAGAAAACATTCCTTTTGGAAATGCCACCTTTTAATGTTTGGCCTATGCATAAACTACACATTTTATTTTATTTTTGTTACCAACATTTTATGGTTAGGTGGGAAAAAAAAGATTTCTAAATTCTACTATGTCAGTGATTTTCAAATGACAGGTAGACCACTATTTAGTGGGTTCTGATACCAATTTGGTTGGTAGTGGTAAGTGGTAAGTGAAGACAATTCCTAAGTGGATTATACATAGGAATGGTGAGCATTGTATGTCAGAAGCAGCAAGCATGGAATTGAAAAATATTAGCTTGCATTGCTCAAAGTAAAAATAAGCTCCCTATTGTGAAACTTTTTTTCAGTTATAGCATACATGTGGTTGTCTATAAATAGATGTATGTGTGTGTGTGTCATTGTATAAAATAGATTTCCCTGTGGATCACTGTAAAAATACTTGAAAGCTATAGAAATAAATCAATAAGCATTTTAAATATAAATCATTTTTTTTTCTCTATTGCTTTGGAGACTGGAGTACTAAATGAAAAATGTACTTTCTGTATGGTCAAATTTAATCAACAGGTTAGAGATCTACAAAAAACTATTAAACCTTTGTTTAAAAGGGTTCTTTATTAACTTTTTTTTTTTTTTTTGAGAGGTTTTAGCTATAGGGCACGTGTGCTCACCAGAAAGACAGAGAGACAGAAAGGGAGAAATCACCCTCCAGGGGGGGATGGCCATGCCTTAATCCCTTCTCCTTCATTCTCCTCTCAGGATCTTGGGCACGCATGCACACGCACACAGTGTGAGTTTAAGCCACCAGGTCCAGGACTTGAACTGAGGTTGGCTACATGGCAGTCCAGCAACATAGCCATTACGCCAACTGCTGGTCTTCCTTATTAACTTTTTGTTGCTATAAAAGTGCCCTGTGGACCACAGTGACCCTTGTTTGTGTGTTTTTATATATTCAAGTATGGGAGTATGTGTGTATGTATGTGTATGTGTGTGTGTGTATGTGTGCATACACTGTCAAAGAAAAATACACTGTACAGAATTAAACAGTGGAGGAGGACTGTATTCCAGACTATTGCATTAGAGGAGAGATATTTAATTTCATTCTTCTGAAACAAAGGGTAAGAGATACTGCTAAAGGTAGGGAAAAGCTAGTATAACAGTACCAGAGGATGCCAGGGAGTTGGATTGATGAGATTAAGTCATCTGCGTTTGTTTTTTTTTTGTTGTTTGTTTGGTTTTTTTTAGAGGTTTTTGCTATAGGGCACGTGCGCTCGCCAGACAGACAGACAGAAAGCGAGAAATCACTCCCCAGGGGGGATGGCCACGCTGCAATCCCTTCTCCTCCATTCTCCTTTCGGGATCTTGGGCATGCACGCACACGTGCCTGGCGTGAGTTTTAAGCAGCTGGATCCGGGACGCAAACCGCGGTCGACTACATGGGAGTCCGGCAACATAGCCATTATGCCAACTGCTGGTTCCTTGTGTTTCCTAATAATTGCGCACAGAAGTTAGGTTCCTATACCCACATGGAGATTGGGAGACTGGGACTCAGCTTTCTTGGAGATTATCTGACTTCCATGTCTTTGAGAAAGTTACTTCTGGGGTATAAAACTAGCAAGAGATTAGGAATCCAAGTTGCAACTGAAAGGGGAGTAGAAAGAATTTAGATTTGTAAGTTGTTTAATGTATGTGCTGTGGGGCCAGCAGGTGATATGATGTTTGAGGCGCTGAACTTCCATGTGGTTGTCTATGGTTTGAGTCCCAGACCTGGTGGCTTGTTTTCTCACTTTCTCTTTCTCTCTCTTTGGTGAGCATGCATGCCCTGTACCAAATTAAAAATAATAATAATGATAATAAGTAATATTAATTAAATCTTTAAAATATTACAAAAAGTACATACTCTAAGAAATGGGAAGTCAGGGTACTACAGCTGAGAAGGAACCTGTCTAAAATTTAAATTTAGTCAAGCTATGGGGAATGTTAAGGACATCTTGAGGTATAGATATATATGACATTTATTTATATATAGTCATATAAAAATAAATATTATATATAGATATACATTTATATAATGTATAAATATTATATATATATATATACTTTTCCAAAAAATATAAATATATATATCTTTCAAAAGACAGATTTTATTTAAATAGTCTTGGCTGATCATTCTATGAGATATGCCCCCCCGCACACACACACTCACACAGTCATGCCTTCCTTAATGACAGAGATATGTTCTAAGCAATGTGTCATTAAATCATTGTGTTATTATGTGAACATCATGGAGTATATTTGCACAAACCTAGATGGTAGAGTCTGCTACACAACTCAGCTATATGGTATAATCTTATGGGATCATCACTGCCTGTCAATGACTGAAACATCATCATGTATATACATACATATCCATACACACACACACACACACACACACACACACACACACACACACAGATAGACCAAAGTCAGAGGTGGACATTTGGCAACAAGAATATTGAATTTACATCCGAATAATATGCCACATATTATATTTTGTAACTTTTTAAAAGATTTTTTGCCGTAGGACATGTGCTCTCACTGGAGAGAGACAGGGAGACAATGAGAGGGAAAGTGAGAAATCACCCTGCAAGGGGGGATGGCAACATCACAATCCTTTATCTTCCAATCTCTTCCCGGGATTTTGAGCAAGAATGCACATACACCCAGTGTGATTTTTAAGTTGTCTGGTTTGGGACTCCATCCGTGGTCGGATATGTGAGAGTCCAAGGCCCTAACCACCACGCACCTGCTGGCCCTAGTAATTTTTAATAGTTATATGTGTGCAAGAATCTATCAGGCAGCATTTGAAGGAAGAATTATCCACTGATATAATTTCAATAAACTTTGTATAAATGATTTAAGTGTTTAAATTCTTACATAAGAAGGATGACATTAATATGTTCTTTTGAGAATTTACTTACCACTTGCAAACAATCTAAAAATTTCTTTCTCTGAAAATATCTAAGGACCTTAAAATGATTTTTTCCAAAATATCTCAGGGATGATCATAGTGAACCCAAATTAAACTTGAAGGAACATTGATAAACAGTGGTTAGCAAGAATTCAGTGAGAGAAAAGAATTACATTTTTAAAATTCTTAGTAAGGGGATATTCAAGAGAATTTTTTTTTTTGAGAGGTTTTCGCTATAGGGCGCATGTGCTCGCCAGACAGGCAGAGAGAGACATAGAGACAGAAAGCAAGAAATCACCCCCCGGGGGATGGTCACGCCACAATCCCTTCTCCTCCATTCTCCTCTCGGGATCTTGGGCACGCATGCACACACACCCGGCGTGAGTTTTAAGTCACCAGGTCCGGGACACGAACTGTGTTCAGCTACGTGGGAGTCCAGTGACATAGCCATTACACTAACTGCTGGTTCCCTATTCATCAGAATTTTGAAGTTATTGTAGAAATTAAGTTCCTAGACATTAGTTTATGAGAACACTGTTATTAATAAATTGACTTAGAATAACTTTTTTAAAATACAGAAACATAAAATACACTGCAACGAACACATAAAGGAATCTGGACAGAAAAGAAGAGTGTAGTTTAGACTTTCCTAGAAAGATGATACACATGACAAAGATGTACTTCTACATGGGAAGTATTAGTAACCACTACATTGAATATTGTTCATAGCTTTTTACATATAATAAAGGTGCAAAAATATAAAACTAGTGCTATTTTTTATATTCATTAAATCATTCTCAATCAACTTTTTTATATTTTTCCACCAGATCTTGTGGTAAAACAATTCCTTTTAAACACAAGGATTTTCAGCTGCCAATTCCAATTAACAATTTAGTTTTCAGAATGTGCAAAACACAAAGAATAGGGCGCATGTGCTCGCCAGACAGGCAGAGAGAGACATAGAGACAGAAAGCAAGAAATCACCCCCCGGGGGATGGTCACGCCACAATCCCTTCTCCTCCATTCTCCTCTCGGGATCTTGGGCACGCATGCACACACACCCGGCGTGAGTTTTAAGTCACCAGGTCCGGGACACGAACTGTGTTCAGCTACGTGGGAGTCCAGTGACATAGCCATTACACTAACTGCTGGTTCCCTATTCATCAGAATTTTGAAGTTATTGTAGAAATTAAGTTCCTAGACATTAGTTTATGAGAACACTGTTATTAATAAATTGACTTAGAATAACTTTTTTAAAATACAGAAACATAAAATACACTGCAACGAACACATAAAGGAATCTGGACAGAAAAGAAGAGTGTAGTTTAGACTTTCCTAGAAAGATGATACACATGACAAAGATGTACTTCTACATGGGAAGTATTAGTAACCACTACATTGAATATTGTTCATAGCTTTTTACATATAATAAAGGTGCAAAAATATAAAACTAGTGCTATTTTTTATATTCATTAAATCATTCTCAATCAACTTTTTTATATTTTTCCACCAGATCTTGTGGTAAAACAATTCCTTTTAAACACAAGGATTTTCAGCTGCCAATTCCAATTAACAATTTAGTTTTCAGAATGTGCAAAACACAAAGAAATATTAGAAGTTATATTTTCTTTGTTTTGGGGTGCTTTTCAGTGCTCACCTATATAAATATAGTATGACTCACTCCATTATCAGAATCAGCATAATTATTCAGATTTCTAAAAATGATTAATGAAATACTTTGCACGTCTTTTTCATACCAAATCTTTAAAGTACAAAAAAAATCTAAAAATAATAAATGGAAACTCATTTAGTTATAGTACAATATAAAGAGGCAAATAATGCATGCAATTAGTCTCAGATAGAAAGGAAAGAAAAGGTACTTCAAGAAAAAATGGGTGGAAAAAATGTCAAACTGAAGGGAACTATTAAAGTAATAGATAAGCCTCAATGAACCTCAAAAACACACACATGACCACCTTACTATAATTAAAGTGTTTAAGATAGTAATAAAGAAAAAATCTTAAGAACAGCTGCAGAAAAATGACACTATATATGAATATATGTACACATGTATCAAAGAAAGATATGAATTATGATAGACTTTAGAATCAATGAAGGACAAAAGAATATAAAATGTTTTAAGTACCAGAAGAAAACACTCACCTTGAATTCCACACCCTGCCTCTGTCCTGTGAAGATATAGCTGCTATGAGGACTCACTGCCCTGTCTTAATAATAGCAAACTGGACTAAATAGATTATTGAGTATTTTTAGAAACTCAATAATG
The DNA here is from genome assembly GCF_000334495.1 of Tupaia belangeri chinensis. Lineage (NCBI taxonomy): Eukaryota > Metazoa > Chordata > Mammalia > Scandentia > Tupaiidae > Tupaia > Tupaia belangeri. The sequence continues at coordinate 396,944 of NW_006209652.1, forward strand.
GGCATCTAAGGATATCCTTAAGAGAAGGAAAACAGGCAGGCATCCCAAGAGAAGAGAAGCAGAATTCATGCACAGAGTCGAAGTGTACAAACTCAGCCAAAATGGCAGCACCCTGGGTGTTGTGTAGTCCCGCCTATGCAGGCTGCTACCTCCCTTCATCTGGTCTGTATGCTCTAGAAAGTTTATAGGAAGTATACTTGTATTTTATTTTTCTTTTTCTAAGAGCACTGTTAACCTCTAGTGGTTTAAGTTCCACGTATCATAGACAGCTTTGACTTCTTGCTTTCGTCTTAGCTGCTACCTGCAGTGATTAACAATTTACACCTTTAGTTTGTGGGATACTATGTACAACACTGTCTTTCAGATTTTGTTAATTTTCTTCCTAATCAAACTAATATTTTTATGTTGTTTATGCATTGAAATAATATTTTGCATATATGTGGTTGGTTACATATATGGTAAAAATAACGACACCTGTTCATTCTTTTTTTTTTTCTTTTCATTCTTACAGTTAGTGTTTTCTTTTAAATGCCAGATGGCACCTACGTTTGCAGGGGATAAAAAGAGAAAGAGAGAGAGAGAAAGTACCCCCCCAATGTGATCTGGTCCTGAGAAGATCCTGTTTCTTTCAGGTTTTCATTCTGTCAGGATCCTGGGCATCCTCACATGTTCATGATGCTGGAACTGGAACCTTGTGTTGATCATGTGAAAATCTGGCTTCCTCTGTGCAACACTTAGCTGCTACACTGTAGGGCTGGTCCTATATCACAGTTTTAATATAGTGACTATATAATATAAAATTATATATGTCTTATATTATTTTTCTATTGCATAGCAGTGTTGTAGAGGACAAATAGAACTGTTGGATACGCACAAGGAAAAAACGTTACCATAACCCTTATTTGAAATCATTATAAAAATAACTTTAAGTAGATCATACATCTAAACATAAATATTCAAACTAAAATTCCTAGGAGAAAATATAGGGAAATACATGATGTTGGGACAGAAAAATAATTTTTAGTTAAGAAAAAGTATGAGAGCTGGGGCCAACAGTTGACGTAATGACTTTGTCACTGGACTCCCACATAGTTGACCGCAGTCCGAGTCCCAGACCTAGTGGCTTAAACTCACGCCAGGTGCGTGTATGTGCGTGCCTAAGATCCTAAGAGGATCTGTCTCTCTTGTATTTCTGGTGAGTGCATGTGCCCTATAGCAAAAATCTCTCTCCCTCTCCCAAAAATAAAAAAAGAAATAAAAAGTATCAGGCAAAAATAATAAATTATAATGTATCAAAATTAAAAAGTCCACTCAAAAACATAAAAAAAAAAAATCAACATACACTGATAGCAGGTGGAGTGGTGGTTAAAACACTGGCCTCCTACATGGCTAACATGGTTTAAGTCCCAGATCTGGTGGATTAAAAGTTGTGTCAGGTGTGCATGCATAGATATCAAAAGACCTAGGAGGAGAATGAAGGAGAGGGGACTGTGGTGGGGCTGTCCTCCTCAGGGATGATTTCTCACTTTTCTTCTGTGTTTACATTTGTCAGATTCACTAAAGTGCACTTGTAAATTGGTATATTTATTGTAGAAAATTTATACTACATTACAGTTCTTTTAGTAAAAATATAATGTAGAGATGGACAGGTGGCATGGTGGTTGGGGCATTGGACTCTCACAAGGACAACCATGGTTTGATTCCTGGACCGGGCAGCTTGCTTTCTCTTTCTCTCTGGTAAAATTGAAGAATAATAGTAAGTAAATAAAATTAAAATGAAATTGTAATCAAGTAGGTGAGGAACAAGAAACATGAAAGCTGTAAAATAAAAAATAACAAGTTTTTCTTAATTAGGAAAAAAGCAGATAAATGTACGCAAGTTTCATAAGATAGATTTTAATCTATTTTAATGGTGAATTTTCCCTTTTTTTGGGGGGAAGAGGTTTTTGCTATAGGGAGCGTGCGCTTGCCAGAAAGGCAGAGAGAGACAGAGAGACAGAAAGAGAGAAATCATCCCCCCAGGGGGGATGGCCATGCCACAATCCCTTCTCCTCCATTCTCCTCTTGGGATCTTGGGCACGCATGCACACGCACCCGCCGTGAGTTCCAGCTTTCAGGCCCAGGACTTGCACCACGGTCGACTACATGGGAGTCTAACAACATAGCCATTATGCTAGCTGCTGGTCCCAAATTTTTTCCTTTTTTTTTTTAACTGCCAGAGGTCATTTGCACTTTCCAGAAAGAAACAGACAGAGAGAGAGAGAAAGCACACCCAATGGGATGTGTCCATGCCACAAACCCTTCTCTATCTCTCCAGTCAGTCAGGATTTAGGGGCATGCATGCACATGTGCCCTGCATGTCTTTTACAGCCACCAAGGCCAGGACTAGAATACTTGTCCATCATGTGAGCTAAAATAAAAAGAATAAAAGAATAAAATGTGAGTGTTTCAGATTATGCACCACTTTAAATTTTTATACTTCTCCATATTTCCATAAGTATAAATAATTGACTATGAACTACAAAAAGTCATGCTTTACCTGAATTTCCTTGAGCTTAATAAAATGTGGCAATTGAAATTAACCGGTTTCCTCCATTACTTTACTCACTGCCCATGCTTCTATTCCGGCAGCAGTGTTCTATTTGATTTTAAAATTCTAGCTAAAGGAGCTAAACAATATATTTTCATTATCCCCCCCACCTGCCCCACCCCCATTCTCAGAGTTTTTGAATTCAAGAATTTCTACAATGAAATTATCAAATCAAATTTACCAGTAAAATAACTCATTAAAATACTTTAAAAAAAGCAATCATAGCCTCCATTTGCCCTAAAATATAAATTGCTTCTCTGAGAAATAGCTCAAATTTAAATACAGTCAGGTTGATTGCTTTTCTGATGTTCAGTTTGTGACATTTCAAGTCATTGTTTCTCATTCAACAGCATCTCATATCCATATGCATGCTACAATATCCATCCAGTTCATGGGGAACTTGTTTTCCATCCTCCAGGGTGTTGCTCCAGAGGGTAACCTCTGACTGTGCCCCTTTTCCTGCAAGTTCTGTCACTACATTAATGTTCCTTACATTACAGAACACATATTTTTTTAGTCCTGACTGTATTCTCTAATTTTGGCAGCTACTCATCCTCTATTTTTATGCAATATTATATTAAGAAAAAACAATTTAATTGTATTCATTGAGGATAAGTTATCAACAAAAAACATTAATTTTTGAAGTATAAGTCTTTTTCTTTTTTTTTTTTTTTTAATTCAGTTGCCAAAAGGCATATATAGTCTCAGACAAAGGAAGAGAAAGATAGAAGGAGAAAACATCCTTTAATTGGGGCATGGTCATACCACAGTCTCTTGTCTATTTCATCATCCTGTTGGGATTTTGTGGACATATACACACATGCTCAGTGAGTTTTTCAAGCAGCTGTGACCAGGATTTGAACCACTTGGTCAACCATGTGGGCTCTGATTCCCTTAACCAGTAGATTACTGAACTGCCCTGGAGCTCAAATCCTTAATACTTATCCCCTTTGAAGGAAATATTCCTTTATTGTCCTATCATCTTGGCCTGTCAACCTTATACATCAGGTAAGATGACAGTTCACCAGGGATGCCTTCTTCAGCTGACAGAGCAGGACAAATCTCCCTGCTACAGTCTCGTAGTACCCTATTTATATTTACTAGAGTTCATAATTGCCTATTATCCTGTCAGCTGGAAGAAAACATGGACAATGCTTGCTTTTCCCAACTTTAAATTATCAGGGACTAAACGCAATGCCTGGAATATATAAATGCTTAATGTTTAAGGAATAAACAATAAATAAATATGTTAGTGACAAGATAAATGGATGAATCACATTTGTAAAGTATTATACACTTAGAAACACACTATTCAAAACATTTCATAAACATGTACATTCACATTTATGTCTTCCTCCTTATCTATGTATTTTAGAATTACACTAACTTAACCAGCAGGCCTATAGGATATAACTTTAGAATTTAATAATAGTATATATGAAAGTATTTATTAAAAAAAAGGTGATATTCCTTGGGACCAGCACACGGCATAACGGCTACATCACTGGACCCCCATGTAATCGACCATAGTTCAAGTCCCAGACCTGTTAGCTTAAACTCACACTGGGCACATGTGCGTGTGTGACCAAGATCTCAAGAGGAGAACAAAGAAGGGATTGTGACATGGCCATCACCTCTGGGGGGTGATTTCTCGCTTTCTGTCTCTCTGTCTCTTTCTCTCTGTCTTTCTGGCGAGTGCACGCACTCAATAGCATAAACCTTTCAAAAAAAAAGAGGTAATATCCCAAGACAAGAGAAAAAAATATTAAAAACTATTCCAATATTCTTGAATCAAGTATTATTTAATACTATTTATTGTATCCTACAATTATTACATGTGGATACATTCCCAAGTCCTCACACACTACTGTGGTATCACTACCGTGGTATCACCTACATTATTATAATTTCCATTTCCTTACCAATTTCCTTAAATTCAGTATCTGACATGTGGTATTATTTGTTTTAAACCAATTCTCCAATTTGCTAATGTCATATTATAGTACAACCATATTGAATTTTGATCTTTTCATTCAAAGTATTAATCAGTCTTTCTAACTAAAGAGAACTGTAAATTACTGAGTTCACAGACCTTTCTATCATCCAAGTCATTTATTGATGAAACTAATAAATAGCCACTGGCCCAAGATTGACCTCATATAATAAAATTTCTGTCCACCCTGGTTGACAAAGAATAATAACTTTTACAATTGTAACTATTTTCTTTCCAGTAAATAGGTCTGTGGTGCTAATCCTATTTTTAATCAAGCTGTAACTGAATCCAAATATTTATGCTTTTATAAAATCAATATTTAATGTTTTATTTCAAATCGTAGGTGAAAAACTAACATTAATGAATACCATGCAGCAAAATAGGTCAATCACAGTAAGAGTACAGGAATCTTATGTCTGCCTTGGTGTTTCTTTCCCTTCCTGCATTATCCCCCACATCATCTTACTTCCTTCTCTCTGAGTTTAACAGCCTTGTGCCACACTTCCCTGCTTAGCACAAGTAATACTTTCTGATAAATATTTGTTTAGTGAATACTGTTAGATCATGAGGTAGAAAACCTGGAGTAGTAAGTTGTCAACAGAGGGAAGTTGAAAGGTCCCTCTGAACTCTACTTTGAATGGAATGGGTGATAATTGAAGGAGTGATGAGCTGACAGTTACTATCTATTCAGTTTTAAAATTTTACATTATGAGCATCTCTAAATGCACCTTCCAGTTGTTAGATGTAAAATATAGGCTTTTTGTTTGTGTTGGTTTTGGGTTTTGATTGATTAAGAGTCTATGTAGCCATCCAGCTTAACAGACTCTATTGTTAAGGATATTTCTTCAAGGAACCAGTAGATGGCATAAGGGTTATGTTGCTGAACTTCCACATGGTTCAAGTCCTGGACCCAGAGGCTTGAAACTCACACTATATGTATATATTTATACCCAAAATCCCAAAAGGAAAATGGAGGAAAAAGTATTGTGGCATGATCATCTCCCCAGGGGGTGATTTCTCATTTTTTGTCTCTCTGTTTCTCTGGTGAACACACATGTCCTATAGCAAAAATCTCTCTCTCTCTCTCTAAAAAAAAAAAAAAGTATTTCTTTAATATTTTAATCATTTTCAGAAAACCCAGAGATTATCGAGGGCATAGCAAATGATAAAAAATATATTTTAATTTTTTAAAAAAGCTTGGCACAATACATAAAAAATATATTTATATATGTTTTCCAAGCAGGCCTAGGTTTCCTTGTCTCACAGAAGAAAACAATAAAATAAAATATAAGATGCGTTATATATGTATAAAATTAGCATTCATTTTAAATTTGGAGCTAACGTTTCTTCCATGGTTGATTTGAAAACTTTCAAAAACAGGAATTAAGCTTATGTCTTCCAAAATCTTTTTTAGCACCATTTTAAAATATTCCCTAAAAGTCCTGTCATTCTACCATTCTGGAAGCTTTCTGAAAAACAACAGATGACTTGTTTGAAGATTGCAATGAAATCTAATTAAAGTATGCTAAAAATAGTGCAATGATGAATGCTGCAACTTACTATATATTATTTATACATGAGCAAGATATATTTTATTAATTTTTGCAGTTCACTTGTCTTCTCTATAATTGCTAACCTCTTTTCTTTCAATAAGGGATTTAAATTTTTATTTCTAATCTTCTAATTCGCTTTAAATAAAATTTTACTCTTTTTTTATCCTAGTAATTAAATTTGGAAATCAAAATTTGTTTTTAAAAATACCGTGTTTTAATATTGTGAATAATTTTAACACAATTATTTTAGTTTGGGGAACTGTGCTTTAGGGAGGCTAAAAGCACAATTATCATTTTTAGTAGAAAGTTCTAAAATATATTCTACTTGGGGTGTTTTCAGAAAGTTTATTCCAGAGATCCAAACAAATATTATAAAAGTATATTGATAAGAATTTTCAAACTCATTGAGGGTGTGATAACTGTCAATTAAATTGTAAAATGAATTCCTGTTATTTTTAAACATAATTAAACAGAAGGAAAGCTGTGCATAACTAGCATGTTCTGTAAAAATAATTGGCTCATTAACTAAACTGTAACAGCTAATTCTCATTTCTAAATGATAATTGAAGAATGGATAGAAATAGTAAGGTGATCTCAGTGCATAATATAGGTATTCATGAGACAATTATAATTTCTGCACACATGCCCATATTGTTTTAAATATCATTAATACTATGGTATATCATTAATCATACTGAGAGCAGCAATAAAGAAGACTACAAATAATGGTTAACTTGATGAATAACAGGTAGTCAAGTCATTTAGCTTTGGTCTTCTAAAATTTTTGGTATTAGAATTCAGTGGTGCAAATAAGAATTTTATTCTCTATTTTGAAATTAAACACAATATAATGAGTCATATTGTAATAATCTCATTACCAAAGTCACTTTGCAAACTCATTTTTCAAATTACCCTTAATATTGGAATGTTTTCTGTGTGCATACATACAGGCACACATGAAATACAGGATTATAGGTGATCTTGTGAGCATTTTTCTCCTTTCTGTCCCATTTCATTTCCATTTTCCATTTTCTTAAGTAACTAGTAAGATGAATTTGATATAAATACTTCCCATTCATATTTTAATATTTTTCTATATTCAAATGAATCTATAAATAGTCTTGCTTTGAGTCTTAATTGTTGCGTCCTTCGAAATTCATCATTCCAAATATATGATTCTGAAAAACATTTATCACATATACAATTAATTGTTTTTTCTTTTTTTCTTTTTCAATTTGCTCGAGGGTGCATGCACTCATTATAGATGGAGAAAAAGAGAGAAAGAAAGAGGGAAAGCACCACCCCTTGGGAGATAATCATACCACAATCTTTTTTCTGTTTCTCCTTTTGGGATTCTGGGTGTTCATGCATGCACACCCAGCATATCTTTAAGCAGCCAGGTCTGAGAATTGCACTGCACAGCTGGGTACGTGGAATTCAGCCACCTTAACACCATACCACCAGCTTGTCCTATGAATTTTTTTTTAATTTTTAAGAATTATTTAATTTATGGGCTGGCAGACGACATAGTGGTTAAGGGTGCTGGACTCCCATATGGTTGAGTGCAGTTTGAGTCCCAGACCTGGCAGCTGCTTTCTTACTTGCTCTCTCTCTCTCCCCTCTCTGGTCAAATTGGAAATTAATTAATTAATAAATGAATGAATAAGTAAAATAAAACAAATAATTTTAAAAACTTCAAAAAGTGGGAGTCAGGCACCTTAACTACCATGCCACCTGCCAGCCCCCAGATAATTCTTTTAATTAAGGTATAGCATTGTATCTTATATGGCATTGTGTCTTATAAATAGTGTATATCTCTCCTGTAAGCAGCATGTAACTAGAATCCTTAAATCTATTTGTACCATCCCTATAACCGAGTATATTGTGATTACTGATGTATATTGACCCCTCTTTTATTTTTGCATATTTTATCCTTTTCTGTATTCCCCATGTTTAATCACATTTTCCATTTTCTTTTTATGATAATAAGAGTATTATCTCTCTTTTTATGGTCTGCCTTTTTATAAATCATATATGCACTATGCATTTTTTAGAAGTTTCTGAAAATTTCAACAAGCATTCTTAATGTTATAAAGTCTAAAACTAAGCATGATCTCAAAATCTTTCTAAACAGTACATGGGTCCTGGAGAATTGTAAATATGAACTACAGTCTTCTTTTACTTTTACCTAAGGTTTTGGTATTTCTTTGTTTTTACCATCTTCTATTTTATTTACTACTATTACTTTTTATATTCAACGGTTACTTAAATTCACCTTAAAAATGCTACTGTCAGGGCCAGCAGGTGGTGTGGTGGTTAAGGACACTGGACTCTCTCATGGCCAACTGAGGTTCAAGTCCCAACCTCACAACTTTATTTCTCACTTTCCCTCTCTCTCTCTCTCTCCCTCACACTGTCCCTCTCTGGTCAAATTAAAAATAAATAAATAAATGGATAAAAAAGTTAAATAAAATAGTTCTTTAAAAAAATTGCTGCTTTTTTTTCTCATCACTTTTCCATCCACTCTTTTTTTTTTTTCAGCTTATTTTGTTGTTTAGCTGAAAAAGAATCTTGTATAGAAGTCCCTAATCTTAACTGAGCACATGAGAATCATGTGAAGAGCTTTAAAAAAAATCATAATATTCAAGGACCACCCAAACCAATTAAGTTAAAAAAAAAATTCAGGCTGTCATTTCAGGTATCAGAATACTCCTCAGTGCTCTCCAGAAGACTCCAATGGTTGATCCTACTGCTTAGCCATTTAGCCATTTTTTTTAGTAAATGTTTTTGTGGTAATTCCTCTTTGTTTCTCTGTGAATGAAAATGTCTGTTTACTTCTCGCTCTTGAATGAGTTTTTAACTAAGATAAAATTGTAATTTAGATAGTTATACATTCACAGTATTTTGAATATATTACTCTACTGTATTTTCGCTTCCAGTTTGTGAAAAGACAATAGATATCTAAAGCCCAGACCATAATAAGGTTTATTGTTTCTACTTCTCTCTTGAATTCCTGTGTACCACTTTAAATACTGAATTTGTTTTCCTGTTAGGTTCTGGAACTCCAGATTTCTCTCCAATTTTTTTAAAGTTTATTCATGTATTCTTTGTGCATTTACTTTTTTTTTTTTTGCTATGTTTTGGTCACTATGAGTATGTGTTTAAAATGGAGGAGGAATTTTTGTGTGTGTGTGTTTGCTTTGTTCTGCTATAGGGTATATGCGCTCCCTGGAGTGAACAAAGTGAGAGAGAGAGAGAGAAAGAAAGAAAGAGAATGTGAGAAATCCACACTGCAATCCCTTCTCCAGTTTCCTCTCAGGATTTTGTGCATACATGCACATGTGCCCAGTGTGTTTTTCAAGCCACTAGGTCCAGACTCAAACTGCAGTTGGTTAGTCAGAGCCAGCCGCCTTGAACACTATGGCCAGCAGAGATTTTTATTCAACCCCTCCTAGTGAGTGAATGCTTTTGCCTCATCTGAAAAACAAACAAACAAACAACAAAAAACAAAAACAACACAACAACAAAAAAATTCAAAAAAGCTATAATTTCAGTGTTAAGAGTCTTTTATGTTTTATATACTGCACTTCTCTTGACATGTCTGTTCTCTACTAGAGCATTACTTGATCTGTAGCTAATACTGCTTTTCCTACTTGCAACACCCCAGAGTTCCAGCCTGTGCCATATGAGTTGAACAATCTTAGTCTTTGTTTTTATTTTTTTTTAGAGTTTAATATGATGTGCATGTGGTCACTGGAGACAGAGAGAAGAAAAGATAGAGAGGAAAAGTGAGAAAGCAGACCCCAGGGGAGATGGTCACACTGCAGTGCCTTCTCCTACTTCCTTCTCTTGAAATTTTGGGCAAAGACAAGGTGTTTTGTTTTTGTTTTGTTGTTCTTTTCTTTTCTCTTTTCTTTTTTTCTTTTTTTTTTTTTTTTTTGCCATAAGGTGCACGCTCCAGACAGAGAAAGACAGTGAATGGGAGAGTGAGAAATCACCCCTATTCTTGGGAGAAATGGCCACTCCACAATCTCTTCTCTTCTGTTCTCCTGGAATTTTGGACAGACACCGGCCCAATGTGATTCTCAAACCTCTGGGTCAGTATTCCATCCATGGTTCTCCATGTGGAAATCCAGCCCTTAACCACTACATCACCTGCTGGCCCCAGTTGAGTAAGCAGCCAGTCAGAACTCAAGTGGTAGTCAGCTATGTGGGAGCCAGCTACCTTAACCAGGTGTCAGTTACTGACCTCAAGCTTATACTTTCAAAATCTTTTTGCTTGTTTATTTATTCCATGAGCAAGAGAGACAGAGAAATAGAGGCAAGTACTTCCATTAGGCTCTTGAAACCACTGTCCACCCCCTGCCTCCGCCAGCCTCTGATTGTGGTCACACATGTGCCTGGAATGTTCAGTGTCTCTGGATGTGAACCAGCACCTTTGCACTTGGATCGACCACTCAGCATTTCCTGTTTTATTGCTGTGCCCGTGTCTGGCCTCACCTTGTTCTTTACATCTGACATCTGACCAGCTTTATATCTCCATTTTTTGTTTGTTTGTTTGTTTGACTCCTCAGTTTTACTTCCGACAGAAGGACTGTCTCTTCTGTGGACACTGTACATTTTAATGAATCCAACTGGCAGAATTTAATAAATTTCTGGATCACAGAGACATTTGTCTTTTTACTGATTCATATTCTTTTTGCACATTTCCATGTTCTATGTCCTGAGTAATATTAAGGCAGTAAATTTACTGAATACCCCATCAAAGTATCCAGCAGAATACTGTCATTTACATTTTTACTTCGTTACTTCTATCACTAACAACAACAAAGTAAAAGTAACATAAAACATTTTTGTACATATAGCAGTCTAGGTTTTCTATTAAATGCAGTAGAAGGCTCTTCACACTCTATTTGTCAGTTTGGCTTTAAGGTTTTCATTTTGTTGGCTAGAAGACAGATAAAGGGGATTATGGACCGAACTGAGCCTGGTTTCTGCTAATCTCCAACTTGAATTCTTTCAAGGGTTGCAAAATATGATTCAAGTATTTCACAAGCCTTTATAACCTGAGCCAGACTTTGTCATCTGTCTGGTATATGTGCCATCATGGGTGGATTTGGGACTGACATTTTCTATCTCTGATCTGAACTGTATAAATATTTGTTTAGAGTGACTATCAACATAGCACACAGGCATTTTCTCCTCTGATGTATCAATGATAGAATAGCTCTTAACTGGGGACCTATGGATGGAGGAGCTACAAACTATTAGAGGGCAATAAGGTAAATTTTTAGTGAACTTGAATTTTATACTTTTCTATAGGTAGAGCATTGCCTCTGTTTCAAAATACTATTTTTGGGGATTTCATTTACATAGCAGGAATCTCATATAAATAGCATACATCTGAAACTTAGTGAAATAGTTTTCCAAAATTCCTTAAGTTTTGAATTCCTTTTTCATTGGCATTAATTGAGGATTTTTGTTTTGTTTTGTTTTCCTATTATTTTACCAGGTAGGATTCTCTAGAAAAAATGTTTTAAAGCTTCAACAGAAATATGTAGGCAATACTGTATAATTTCCCTAGCCCTCGTTCAGTGGAGTAATATTCTTGAAGTCAAGACTCATGTTCCTTTTATGGAAATCAGATTAAATTGATGCTATGTAAATTAGCATTTATCGATAAGTCATTTGTTAGTGCACATTGTATACTATATAAAATATGTGATTTTAATAAAATAAATGATCATCTCAAATTGTTTAAAACATCTTGAAAATGATAAAGGTGAAAATCATTATCAAATCACAGACATAGAAATTTGTAGAGTTCGGAAAAGACTTCCAATCCCTAATTTCTATTCCATGAGGAAATGAAGGCTATTACCTTGGAAAGCCTTGAAATTTACTCTAAAAATGACCTAGTTTTCTCTCAGAATTAAAGAGCAATAGAAGTTCCAAATTTTGCTGAACATGTGCATCATTTCATTTATTAAACACATTTTTGAAAATCTACCTCTTGCTTAGCATTATACGAGTTCTGGGTGACAGAGATAAGTAACATAGTCCCTTGTGTGAAATAACTAAAAGCAGTAATTACCAAAAATTAGACTATGCTCAGCAAATGAAAAATGATATTATGAGGAATTCTTTTAGAAATGTTGAATTTACTAAGTAAATATTTTGTTTCTGAGATTAGAACATCCTGTTTATATTCTAATGATACTGATGATATAAAATGGCTGTATTTAGTAGAAAAAAATTAAAAGTTGGTAGTGTGAAATAAGTTTTGTCCCTCAAGGTGACTGTCTTGTCATTTCTTTTCTTTTCCTGTTTTTTTTTTTTTTTTATCCTAAGAAAGGTTTTTGCTGTAGGGCGCATGTGCTCGCTGGAGATACAGAGAAAGATAGACAGAAAACAAGACACAGAAAGCAAGAAATCACCCCCAGTGGGGATGGCCATGCTACCATCCTTTCTCCTAGTCTCCTCTTGGAATTTTGAGCATGCGGACACACATGCCCAGTGTGATTTTTAAGCTGCAAGGTCCAGGACTTGAACCACAGTCGACTATGTGGGAGTCCAGCAACATAAACATTCCACCATCTGCTGTTCTCTGTCTTGTGATTTCTATTGTTGTTACTGGTACAGATTTTGGAGAAAATTGTAAAAAATATGACAATCAATATGTAATTAAACACGACAAAACCTAATCAGATGATTAGAGCAAATTTATAATTAGCAAATTAAAAATAAGCTGATGTGGGGATGAATGATAGTGTAGGAGTACAATGCAATGCTCTGTGAGGCCAATCCATGTGGGAAAGCTCCAGGTTCATATCCAGAGACCCCCCTGAGTTTGTCGGGTGCATGGGTACCCGTGATCCAGGGCTTGCTGTACTGGCAGTAGTGTCAAGACCTTATCAGGGTGTTCTCTCTCTCTCTCTCTTTCTGTGTCTCTCATGCTCATAGAAAAACATAAACCTTTTTTAAAGTTAAAAAGACATGCACATGTTGTAGGAAGCAGTGGTGGATGTTTTGTTTACATTAAAGCTTTAATGATGAGGAGTTATCTACATGAATCAGGTGTGAAAAAGCATGCCAATAGTCAATGATAGATGGGCTAGTAAAAATTGATACTGTTTCTTTGGTATTAAATTTTACTTAGGCAGCTATTTCTTGCCAACATTCAGTAATGGGAACTGGATTTATTCTTGTGTGTTAAACAGTTGAAAAAAGGATGAAATGTATTAGATAATGGTTTTTAGACATTGGAAAACAAGCAGCACAGGGCATTGGATTTTATAAGGCCATTAACTATAACCCCTAAAAGCCGGTGGCATAATGTTTATGTATAATACAGTAAGACATTGGTGTCGGTGTGGAAACAAATCCCTGGTCATCTTTTAAAAATAAAGCTGGATTTTTCTTTTTCATATTTACTTGCAAAATGAACTTCGTATGGGAGAATTATTTAAATATGTTAAAACACTACAATTACAAGAAGAAAACATATTTTTAAATGTTGCATTTGTTGTTTTAAGAAGTATATGGATGTAATTTGATATAATTCAATACATACAGCATCAGCTAGAGTATTCAATGAGGATAGCCTTAGTAGAGGAGCCACATTATTTCTATATTAAATTCTATTTTGGTTGCACCAAATAAAGCTTACAAGCAAACCTCAAAAGGATCAAATTATTTCTTAACTATATGCCAGAACAAAATTGAAAAATAGTTAAAATAATGCAAAAATATCCAGGAACCAACTAAGTAAAATTCAAGTTATCGTAACTAATTTCTATAGGTTCACAAGGGCAGAGGAAAGCACCAACATCTTAAGCAAAGACATGGAAGTTAAGTAACTTACATTATGGCTGGCCCCGTAGCTTAATGCTTAAGGGAGCCAGATCCCACAAAGCCAACCAGGATTCTAACCCCAGCCACACCAATTTGTAAACTACACTGTGTGTGTGTGTGTGTGTGTGTGTGTATACGCTCAAAATTCCGACCTGGTGGAAAAAATGAAGGATAACGGATTGCAACCTGACTACACCCCACTGAGTGCTTCTTTCTTCCTTCCCCTCTCTCTCTGGAGAATGTATATACCCTTCAGTAATAAAAGAGAGAGGGAGAGAGAAGTGACTTAAATTGAACTATTAGAGATTAAAACAAAACAAAACAAAAAAAAAACCTTATTTCTGAGACAAAAAATATACTAAAATCAAACTAATTTCTGGGATAAAAAATATACTGGATGGCATTAAAGGAAATGCGATAATAATAAACGTTCTGGTTTGTTCTCATAACCTATCAAATTCAGTAGCACCAGTGTAAAGTGTAAAATGAAAAAAAAACACACAATGAGTCATTTCTTCGCATTTCGAATTTATTTTTCTCTTTCCAGCTTGTGTTTTCAAAAATAATTAAGGTATAAAATTATAAAAATTTTTAATAGTACTAACATTAAAAATATAGCTTTTGAATGGATTCTCTGGCATATCACAAATACCCGCAGTCTAAATTCTCACTCAAAAAATAAATTATTAGCAGAGTAAAAAGAAAATCTGAAGCTACAACACAAACTATAGACAAGTACAGCAATAGAAGATAAAATTATTATTATTTTTTTAAGATACAGTTGGCTTGAACAGAAGAAAAAGTATAATAAGGATTAACATACTTTTCTGAGAAACAGAATTCATTAAAAAGCCAAATGAGCCACATTTTTTCAATCCATTCATCTGTTCTTGGATGTTTGGATTGATTCCATGTCTTAGCAATTGTGAATAATGATGCAATAAACATGGATGTACAAGTGTTTCTGAGTTTTAAAAAGTATAAAAAAATTCCTTTTTTTGCATAAATAAAGTGCCAAATGGGCAGATAAATTCAGAGAATGACTCATTTATATACATTACCAGACTCTCTTTTTTTTTTCCCCTGACAACATTCCCAGCAGAAAGTTGTAAGATTGTTAGAATAGTCACTAGACCTTATTTCTGAGACAAAAAATATACTAAAATCAAACTAATTTCTGGGATAAAAAATATACTGGATGGCATTAAAGGAAATGCGATAATAATAAACGTTCTGGTTTGTTCTCATAACCTATCAAATTCAGTAGCACCAGTGTAAAGTGTAAAATGAAAAAAAAACACACAATGAGTCATTTCTTCGCATTTCGAATTTATTTTTCTCTTTCCAGCTTGTGTTTTCAAAAATAATTAAGGTATAAAATTATAAAAATTTTTAATAGTACTAACATTAAAAATATAGCTTTTGAATGGATTCTCTGGCATATCACAAATACCCGCAGTCTAAATTCTCACTCAAAAAATAAATTATTAGCAGAGTAAAAAGAAAATCTGAAGCTACAACACAAACTATAGACAAGTACAGCAATAGAAGATAAAATTATTATTATTTTTTTAAGATACAGTTGGCTTGAACAGAAGAAAAAGTATAATAAGGATTAACATACTTTTCTGAGAAACAGAATTCATTAAAAAGCCAAATGAGCCACATTTTTTCAATCCATTCATCTGTTCTTGGATGTTTGGATTGATTCCATGTCTTAGCAATTGTGAATAATGATGCAATAAACATGGATGTACAAGTGTTTCTGAGTTTTAAAAAGTATAAAAAAATTCCTTTTTTTGCATAAATAAAGTGCCAAATGGGCAGATAAATTCAGAGAATGACTCATTTATATACATTACCAGACTCTCTTTTTTTTTTCCCCTGACAACATTCCCAGCAGAAAGTTGTAAGATTGTTAGAATAGTCACTAGAGAGTGGGATGCCAAGATTTTTTAATGGTTGGTTATAACAGAGTATCAGCAAGTCTTTTCTTTGAACTTTAGTATGGAAAATAATGCCCTTTTGTCAAGGCATACATTTGCTAATCAAGTACATTTCAAATCAGTTCAAGAATAGAGTATATTAATCTGATGATATCTTATATGCTATATATTGTATAAACATATATACTGTATATTACACCCATATTTGCATCTATATCTGTATCTCCTAAAAGACAATTTTATATAATGTAGTCACATTTTAATACAATTTTATGACAAAATCATAATTATAATTAATTATATTCTCATTTATCTAACAGTATATGAGAAGAGAGGAATGAGTTAAAGACACAAGTCATCTTCTGACTATATTTGTACTTTTAGTAACTTCAAAATAGGAAATAATTTATAAAGATCTTCCTGGAGCCAGCAGATGGTGTAACAGTTACATTGTTGGACTCCCACATGGCCAACCATGGTTTGAGTCCCATACTGTGTGGCTTGAAAATCACACTGGGCACACATGCATGTGTGTCCAAGATCCTGTAGAAGAATGGAGGGAAAGGAATTGTGGCATGACCATCTCCCCTGGGGGTGATTTCTCACTTTCCCGCTCATTTTCTCTGTCTCTCTCTCTGGCAAGAGAGAGAGGCAAAAACCTCTTAATTTTTTTTTCTTCCTAACTCTTAGAAATGTAAAATGGAATCTGTTAGGATGGCAAGGACTTTTCTGAGAAAATCATATACAGATTTGGAAAACTTTATGGGAAAATTTTTAAAGAAATATGAGTGGTGCAAAAAAATTGAGATCCATTCACGTATCAGTTTTTCTTAAATTTCACTTTCTATGAATGTTTTGAAGACCCCATGTATATAGTTCTCACTTCATGCAATGAAGGGATGAACAATCACAAAATTATGTA
The DNA here is from genome assembly GCF_000334495.1 of Tupaia belangeri chinensis. Taxonomy (NCBI): domain Eukaryota; kingdom Metazoa; phylum Chordata; class Mammalia; order Scandentia; family Tupaiidae; genus Tupaia; species Tupaia belangeri. Next base: position 413,802 of record NW_006209652.1, read on the forward strand.
CATTGTTGCAATGAATTATTTATTGCAGTTTTATAAACAAAGTTATTTAAGTATTTCATATTAATTTGATAATTGGTTCCAAATGTTATTGTAATGTAAAATTATGATTAAGTATCATGATAAGCTTTTCTCTCCGAAGGAAAGAAAATGACATTCCTTCTATCACTTTGTATATTCTAGGAAGGAAAATATAAAGATGCATTCCATCTGGTAAAGATCACTAAATAGGCTGTTGAAGTGAAATGTCTTTGAGTTTTTCCAAATAGATTCTGGCAAGAATTATACTGGTTTTCATTACACTCTTGAAAAGGTTGTAAATTGTGTGTGTTCTATTTAACATTGTGATCACTTGACAACACCCATCAAATTGGGATTGTAAAAATGAAGACACCTGGGCACCTGGACAGGTATGCATGAGCCAGCAGATTGTTCATTCTTTGATTACATTGATTATATGCATTGTCACCACTTAGTTACTACAAAGAAATTGCATCCTGAAAACAGTGATAAGATCCAGATACTGCAGCTGATTTGAACACTCTCAGCTGCGATACTGCTGAGCCTCACGCTTCTTTCCTATATAGTCCTTTTTTATCATTCATATTTAGTTGTCACATGGTAAAATTTTACTAAAGCGTTCTAATCCACTGAAATAATGCATCTGAGTAACAATTTCTAATATAGACTAAAAATAGTAACAAAATTATCACTATCACAGAACAGTAATAGTAATAGTTTTCAGCACAATAGTGTTTATCAAGTCATATCTTTATAACAGAAGTAGATTGGTAGATGCTTATTAACTACAGGTGAGTTTCAAAATATAATGCCTTTTTTTGCAGTTAGCGTAATGGCTATGTCGCTGGATTCCCACGTAGTCGACCGTGGTTCACATCCCGGACCCGGTGGCTTAGAACTCACACCGGGCGTGTGTGTGTGCGTGCCCAAGATCCCGAGAGGAGAATGGAGGAGAAGGGATTGCAGAGTGACCATCCCCCCTGGGGGGTGATTTCTCACTTTCTGTCTCTATGTCTCTCTCTTTCTGTCTGGCGAGCACACGCGCCCTATAGCGAAAACCTCTCAAAAAAAGAAATAATGCCTTTTTTGAACAAGACTATAAGAAATTATCAGAAGTCTCATGTTTGTAATTTATTTGTGTGCTTGCATTTTTCTTCTATTTTTATATAGAGTTTGATTAGTTTGGTTCCATTAAAATAATTGAACTATATTTGTCTGTATAGTGTCTTCTTTGTCTTCTTTGATTACCTAGTGAGTGCATGTGCTCTATGGCAACAAAAAAATAAAATAAAAAAAAGAAGAAAATTAAACAGAGCCCATGTCTCAGAAATACTCCTTCAATGTATAGTACCAACAAAATGTGTTCAAACGTTCAATAATGTACAAAGAAGCCCAATTTACAGAGCTATATATTTTTTGTATTTGTATTACCTTAATAATAGATAAAATTAGTGATAGCCTCGAATGTCCTAACCCATTAATATAACTTGTTTGAGCTTTTTCTCTTAACCCTCTAGCCACACATTTCCTGTCTCTTTTCTTACCCATCTCATTAACCTATGTTGTTGGAATTCTGTGCCCTTAACAATGGTGAATGTCTTACATTTCCCAAAATATACTATGCTGTAGTATTTACTAAGCACATTTATACACCCACATTTTCTCTTTATTCTTTTGTTTTGTTTTGTTTTAAATTGCCAGAGGACCTATGTATTTCCTAGCAAGAGAAAGAAAGACAGAGAGAGGGGATGATAAGGCACCTCCCAGTCAGGTGTGGTCATGCTGCAATTCCTTCTCCTCCATTTCTCCATGCTGTGGGATTTTGATACACATGCACACATGACCAGCATGTTTTTCAAGCCACCAAGGGTCAGGATTCAAACCACACTTAGCCAAGTGGGATTTGGCTCTCTAAACTACTGGGTTATGGAACAGTCTTTCCCTTTACTCTTTATACCTCTTTGCCTGATTGCTTGCTTGCTTGCTTTTTTTCTTTCTTTTTCTCTCCCCCTCTCTCTTTCTTTCTCTTTCTTTCTTTGTTCTTTTTATTTCTTTTTTCCTTTCTTCCTTCTTCCCTCCCTCCCTTCTTCTCTTTTTCCTTTCTTTCTTCTTTCTCTCTCTCTCTTTCTTTCTTTCTCTCTCTCTCTCTCTCTTTCTTTCTTTGTTCTTTTTATTTCGTTTTTCCTTCCTTCCTTCTTCCCTCCCTCCCATCTTCTTTCTTTCCTTTCTTTCTTCTCTCTCTTTCTTCTCTTTCTTTCTTTCTTTCTTTCTTTTTCTCTCTTTATTTCTTTTGCTCTTTCTTCTTTTCTTTCTTTCCTTTCTTTTTATTTTTTCTTTCTTTTTCTCTTTTCTTTCTTTCTGTCTTTCTCTTTCCTCCTTTCATTCTCTTTCTTCTCTCTCTCTCCTTTCACTCCTTTCTTTCATTTCTTTTTTCTTTCTTTTATTTTTTTCTGTGAGCTAGAGGGTGCATGTGTTCCCTGGAGAAAAGCAACGAGAAGAAGTAAAGTGAGAAAGCATTCTCTGTGGGGGTGACCATGCCACAGTTACTTTCCTTTTTCCTTCTGGGATTTGGGCATGCCCCATATGGTTTTTCAAGCTGCTGTGTCCAGGCCTGGAACCACACTATCAGTCATGTGAGATGTAGCTGCCTTAATCACCATGACACTGACTGGCCTGGTATTTCATCCTTCTAAAGGTTGTCTTCGATTGTTCTAATATTTCAAATCTCCCTATTCTGTGAAAACTTTCTATCACTCCTGATACAAAAATATCATAATACTCATCATGACTTGATCTCTCATTATTTATGTATATTTCCTACTAGACTATAAATACATTGAGGGAATATTGAGGAGAAAGTTCAAGGATACATTTATTCATTTTTGAGCCACCAGTCCATTGTGCAATTTCTTTTAAGAAATTAGTTACTAAATACGTATTTGCTCAATGAGCCAGTGAATTATTAAAAGATGTGTATTCCTGACTAAAAAATAGAATTTAATGTTTCAACATGATCATAATTATTAATCTTCTAGGAGACACATGAATCTCATTCTTTGGTTCAAAACAATATATTATTCAGAATTAAATTAGAACAAAAATTGTAATGTGTTTTCAAGGACTCCTAGGGGTCTGTAAGGTCAAAACAATTTTTATAATAATACTAAGACATCTTTACCTTCTTTCATCCTCACTGTACAAATGGAGTTTCTAGCTAATGTACTTCCTGTAATATCACAGCTGGTTGGCTACAGATATCGATGTGGGAATCTAGATGACTTATACGGGCCTAAATTTTAAAGAGATTTGTGAAAATGTAAAACGATGCTACTTTTCTCAATAATTTTTGTCTTAAAATATAATTATTATCCATAAACTATGTTATTTAAACTCACATGTAATGGAATGTTATTGTTATATTTAAATGATTTACTTAGTTTTTAAAAATGTCATCTTTAATTTCAATACAGAAAATATTGATAAATGTAATTCACAAAAATGAAAGTCTTTGAGTTTTTCAATGAAGATATAAAGGAGTCCTTGGGTTAAAAAAGAGAAAAACAGGGGTTGGCAGATAGCATGGTGGTTAAGGACACAGGACGACCACATGGGCGACTGTTGTTTGAGTCCCAGACCTGGAGGCTAGCGACTGTGGTTTGAGTCCCAGACCTGGAGGCTTGCTTTCTCATTTTCTTTCTCTCTCTCTCTCTTTTTCTCTCTTTCTCTCTCTCTCACTCTCTGTCCCTCTCTGACCAAATTAAAAATAAATAAATAATTAAAGTTAAATAAAATAATTCTTAAGAGAGAGAAACAATATGCTAACCTAGAAAGTTAATCTAATGCTTTTGGTTTGTTTTGAGCCATTTACTCCATGAATATGGAGTTTAGTGGTAACTTTCTGTAAATATGCCTAGTATATTAATTGGAAAAAGAAAGTACACATTTTCCCAGGGAAACATTTATATTTATATTAACATTTTAAAAAAATTACTGAATTGAATAGTACTTTCAAACAGACACACACAAAAACTCATGAGAATAAGTGTGGAATATTGTTCAGAAGTACCTTAATAAATATACAAACTAAAATTATTTTGTTTTCTATTTTTCCTCAATTTTGTTGAGAGTTTGACTACACTTAATAATATTGGTTTTACTATTTTGCACTCAAATTGGACTGAAGTATGATGAAGTACCTATAACCCTGACCCCTTAAAATGTAATATTTATGTGCTACACACCTTAAAGTGTCCTTTTGGTTTTCAGTCTGACTTTGTGCTCTATCTGTATATCTTTTTAAGCTTCCTTGTGTAATTTCTTTCTATTATGTTACCTGTAGAAAAAGTATTTCCTTTATGGTTATGTTTATACATGAAAATACAAGTTGATGGTTATTTTCTGAACTTCTCAAGAATTACCTAATTCAATATTAATTATTTATGTTTCAGTGATTACTCTCTCTCTGATTCTATAATCATCAAACGTAGTATATTTTAACTCAATATTGGTTCTTGTCAATATGAGTAATAAATATTCCATTTTTAGAGTTATAATTTAAATACATTATAAATTATAAATAAATTATATTGTCATAAAACATGTTATGCATTAACACTGAACATTATAGTAATTTCATGACATATTTTTACACTTTAATCCAGGTTTCAGGGAAAATTAGTCTTATTTATTAGGTTGTCTACTTTCCAGTACACCCTTTTGTTTAAGTAGCATAACAACATATTTATCTTTAATATACAAATATCCATAGAGTATTAAATTGAAAAATTGCATAGGTTTCAGAGATAGAACAAAAGAACAAGAATAGAAGCAGAATAAATTATGTGAATTTGTCTGTTGTACTTTAAATTTTATGATGTATTTAAAAAATATTTTTAGACTTAATTATGAAAATTTTCTAAACATACAAAAGTAGGAATAATGACAAAGGATATTATGTATCCTTTACCAATTTAACACTTACGAAAATTCTGCAGGATTGTCATCTTTTATCTCCGTTTTTCTTTGCTGAGGATTCTTTTTAATCAAAGTTTGCCAAAGCTTGCCATGTTTCTGCCCCAGAACATTCTCATGTTTTCCTGATGAAGCTGTGTACCAAATCCTCACTTCCATATAGGTCAAGTTTAATAAAGATGTTTCAATTGCTCAATCTGTATTTTTTCTTTACTAAGTTCAATTTGGTAACAAAATCAATGGCTACAGAATAACTACTTTAATACAATAGTATATCAAAGAGACTGATTTTTTCTAATTATTAAACTCTAAGTAAAAAGGCTTTAACGAATCTGAAACTACTTTGTTAAAGAATCTAACATACTATAATTTGTTATATGCATAAAGTCGCTTTTTTATTTTTGTAATTATTGTTATTCAATTTGCTATAGGGTATATGTGGTCACCAGAGAGAGAGAGAGTGAAAAGTAAAGTGAGAAAGCAAGTCGTCACTTCTGAGACTCGAACTGCAGTTGGTCAAGTGGGAGTCCAGTTACTTAACCACTATGA
>NW_006209652.1:419364-449112 GCF_000334495.1 Tupaia belangeri chinensis
CTATTAAAATAAATGCATCTAATCCTTACTTTTTCTTCAGATAATCTTCTAGTTATATATCCCAAAAGAAAGTAGTTCAGTTGAAGGAAACCTTGACTAGATTTTTGTTTTTTGGTTTTTTTGAGAGGTTTTCGCTATAGGGCACGTGGGCTCGCCAGAAAGAGACAGACAGATAAAAAGTTAGAAATCACCCCCCACGCCTCCAGGAGGGATGGCCACACCACAATCCTTTCTCCTCCATTTTTCTCTTGGGATCTTGGGCATGCACGCACACATATCCAGCTTCAGTTTAAGCCTCCCAGTCCCGGACTCAAACCAAAGCTTGAGTTTAAGCCTCCCAGTCCCGGACTCAAACCACGGTCAACTACATGGGAGTTCAGCAACATAGCTATTATGCTAACTGCTGGTCCCGCCAACCTTGACTAGTTTTAGCAGTAGAACATATTTAGTGCAATATATATATATAATTCAGTGCCCTAGAAATCAGTTGTCAAGTTTTATGAAACCTGAAAACATTGTTAATTGCATACAGCATAAATATAATAGAATTGTTTCATTCTATTAAACATCTTTTTCATCACTGAATTTTGGATTTGTATCTTCTTAATGGGACAACGGATGTTCTTGTGTGTTTTTCAAGCAACTGAGGCTAGGATTCAAAAGGAATCCTAGCCCTCTATGCATAGTGCTTAAAGACTGTGCTATAGGCCAGCTGCACTGGACCCAGTGGCTCCCAGTGGTCAGTGTTGAAGTATTTTTTTTTCTTCTCTTTTAATTGATATGTTTATAAAAGACAGAATAGGTTTATTGTGGTTCATAGAATTCATAGGACAAAGTATTTGTTTCAGTCAGTAGGAATTCTTTTTCACAAAAAGCAGGTATTTCTATTAATGTGGAAGTTGTTCTAAAATGTGGACTATAATTCATTTTTCTTGATAATAGTAGGATATGAAGAATTACAGAAGTTATTACATCAATTCTCTGAGGGGTAAAATGTTTTTTTTTAAGAATTATTTTATTTAACCTTATTTATTTATTTATTTATTTTAATCAGAGAGGGACAGAACAAGCAAGTGAGAGAAAGTGAAAAAGCAAGCCTCCAGGTCTGGGGCTCAAACCACAGTTGGCCATGTGGAAGTTCAATGCCCTTAACCACCATGCCACCTGCTGGCCCCGTAGGGTAAAATGTTAAATCAATTGACTAGATATTTGTTCTGTGAGATACCTGTGATCAATTTGAATGAATTCTTTTTCATAAAATTCAATGAAAAAATTAACTGTGTGGTTTCCCAAAGGAGCATTTCTATTCAGTAATTTTCTCAGAATTTAATTTTTTAAAGAATTATTTATTTTGGGACCAGCAGATGGCATAATGGTTACATCACTGTACTCTCACATAGTTGGCTGTGGTTCAAGTTCTGGATCCGGCAGCTTAAAGCACGCCAAGTATGTGTGCCTGCGTGCAAAAATTCCTGAGAGGAGAGTGGAAGAGAAGGGATTGCAGCATGGCCATCTCCCCTGGAGGGTGATTTCTTGTATTCTGTTTCTCTGTCTCTCTCTATCTCTCAGGCAAGCATACATGCCATATAGCAAAAAAAGGAAAAATGTGATTCAAGTTCTGGATCCGGCAGCTTAAAGCACGCCAAGTATGTGTGCCTGCGTGCAAAAATTCCTGAGAGGAGAGTGGAAGAGAAGGGATTGCAGCATGGCCATCTCCCCTGGAGGGTGATTTCTTGTATTCTGTTTCTCTGTCTCTCTCTATCTCTCAGGCAAGCATACATGCCATATAGCAAAAAAAGGAAAAAAAATCTCTTAAAAAAAGGAAAAAAAGAATTATTTATTTATCATTATTATTTAAATTTTGTTATAGGACATGCTCACTCATGAGAGAGAGAGAGGAAGTGAACAAACAATCCACCAGGCCTGAGACTCAAATCATGGTCAGTCAGGTGACAGTGCAGTGCTTTAATCACCATGACACCTGCTTGAGCCAAATTTTATTTTCAAAATTACCTTCAAGTATTCTTCTTCCTCAATCCTTAATATGTAATTGAAAGGATGACATAAAATCTAAACATTCTCCCATATATAAATAAGGGAGAGACATTGGAGACCAAAGGCACAATATGGAATTGAGGGAGTATGGGGAGACCACTCCTGTGACAATCAGGAAGTGATACTCAGCTTTCAGGATGAGGAGAACCAAGAATATGACAAATACCAGAAGTTTATCTTCTAGTGTCTTAAATTTGATTTATTTAAAGGTTGAATTCAGGGGCCAGAAGATAACATAATAGTTATTGCTTGACTACCACATGGCTGACCATGGTTCAAGTTCCAGACCTGGTTGGTTGAAACTCATGCCAGGTGCACATGCATGTATGCCCAAAATTCTTATAGAAGAATAGAGGAGAAGGAATTGCAGCATAGCTATCCCCCCCACACCCAGGAGGGGACGATTTCTCACTTTTAGTCTCTTTGTCTCTGCCTATCTCTCTGGCAAGTGCATACACTCCATAGCAAAAATCTCTCTCTTAAAAAAAAAAGAATAAAAGATTGACTTAATGGTCCCAGAATAGCTTCTTTGTTGAGTAAGAAATAGAACTACTGATACACCCCAGGCTCTACCTTTCATTATATTACCACCTGAGAGAGACTAAATCTGGTTTTTCTTTATTCCTAAATTCAAAAATCATGAAAACCTTTCAACAAGTGCAATTTAGGATACATGCAAGAACAGTCAACAGTGAGAGTAAGAATGAGCTGTGTTTTGGCACAGTTTAGCTCAAGTATCCACCCTAGATCAATCAATAAAGAGAAGAAAGGTAGGCTCTACAGAAAGATGACATCTCTCATTGGGATTGTGTGTAATGGAAGAAAACTTGTTCACGAGAAGGAAATTGGTGGTCTACAAAGACAACAACTAAAGTGCACAATGTATTTTGTATCTGCTAGGAAATTTCTTTGATATTAACAGACACTCAAAAGAACAGTCACTTCACTAAAATAGGATTATTTTCCTTGCTCTCATAATTAAAATACAGCCATAAGCAGCCTAGGATTTTACTGTATGGAAGAAAACTTGTTCACGAGAAGGAAATTGGTGGTCTACAAAGACAACAACTAAAGTGCACAATGTATTTTGTATCTGCTAGGAAATTTCTTTGATATTAACAGACACTCAAAAGAACAGTCACTTCACTAAAATAGGATTATTTTCCTTGCTCTCATAATTAAAATACAGCCATAAGCAGCCTAGGATTTTACTGTATTATCACAATGTTAGGAAATTTCTTTGACTGATATTAACAGACACTCAAAAGAACACTCACTTCAATAAAATAGGATTCTTTTCCACGCTCTCATAATGAAACTGCAGCCATAAGCAGCCTAGGATTTTACTGTATTATCACAATGACTTCATTAATCTAGGCTCCCTATGTCTTTCTCTTCCGTGAGCCTTATTATGTGATTTCCATTTGCAAGCTCACTTTATGCTCTCGAAATTTTGCCAGAGTTCCAGTACTTACGTTTGTAATATACGCTGAAGGGAAACATTCTCAAGAGTAAAAGGACTTTGTAGTCAGAGATGTATTTAGAAGTTTTTACAGAAGTCTTAGTCGATGTTTAAAATCTTTTAACTGGGTCCATTGCCATTCCCTAAGAATGTGGAGAATCCAAAATAAAATAAATACCATGAGAATGAATATTGGACAAGTGACTAACAATCTCTGCATACGTTTTAGTTTTTCTGGTGATGCAGCATGAAACATAAAATAAAAATATCTTAAGAAATAAGAAATATATTACAAGTGAGTTTTAAAGTTGATTAAAAACGAGTCATACCTTAAACTATAATTCGAGGGGAACCAGCAGTTGGCATAATGGCTATGTCACTGGACTCCCATGTAGTCGACCACAATTCGAGTCCTGGACCTGGTGGCATGCCGGGCATGTGTGCGTGTGTGCCCAAGATCCCGAGAGGAGAATGGAGGAGAAAGAATTGCAATGTGGCCATTCCCCCTGGGGGCGGGGGTGATTTCTCGCTTTCTGTCTCGTTCTGTCTTTTTGTCTCTCTGTCTCTTTCTGTCTTTTTCGAACCTTAAAGAAAAAAAAAACTATAATTCTAATATTTATTATTCATAAAAAGTTTACAAATCAAGGGAACTCCATTTACACTTGATTTACCAAAGTTATTAATTCATTAACTTTTATGAAATGGATGCAAACTAGCCTGCACTTTTTATATTTTTCACTATTAATTAGAAAAGGAGCAACTCTATGGAATGTGATTTGTGTGTGTGTGTGTGTGTGTGTGTGTGTTTGTGTGAGTGTGTGTATGTGTGCCAACAAGTGTGTTTTTGTTTTCTCCATTACTCTGTATTCATTTAAAAGACAGAAAAAACTTTGATAATAAATATTCCCAAATGTCCAGAAAGTAAACTGGTGGTGAAATTTCAAGATATCCATATGACAGATTTCTATGTCATGTTCTTTCAGAGAAAATGGTAAGAAAAAAATCTGCATTCATAGGAGATCTATTTTTAAAATCTTTAGTTGTTAATAATGTCACACTCTCTGCAAAAGCATTTAAAATATTGGGACCAGTCATTTAAAGAGCCTTCATGTCTGAGATAATCCCAACGCTTTCTGAGTTGTTTCACCTGCAAAAAAATCAGTATTCTGTCCATTCATTCAAACTCTCCACAGTGATTAATTTGTCAAATACCTAGACAGAAGGAAGTAACATGGAAGTCTTCAAGTTACTAAAGACAATTGTATTTTTTGCAAATAATCATAGTTCAGAGAAATAAATTTTCTGGTAGGATTGTTATGATTTGAAGCCAATGCATTTTCCACTACAGGGAGTGGTAGGAAGAATTTCTATGGTTATCCTTTCTCAAATAAATTGGTACCAATTCCAGGAAAAATTTGCCATGCATACTGCCAAAAAAAAAAAAAAAAGAAAAAGAAAGTGAAAAATCACTAAGGGCTCAGCTTTAGCATAACGAAAGAGTTTCACTTAAATTCAGAAGTTTCTCCTCGTGGATTAATGATTAAACTGTTGTTCTCAGATTAAACTCTCCTGCAAAAAGATAAGGAGGACCTTGTAGGACGCCTTGTTAATTTGAGAAATAAATTATTGGGGTGGTCCATAGATAGCACGGTGGTTAAACACTGTACAAAGAAAACAGTATCCTTCTAGGCCAATTACATCTCAAATCTCAGGCCAAAACAGCAATATGTCAGGTGCATATGTGTGCATGCTAGGTATCATGATGAGATTGAGAAACTGAGACCTTGTTGGTAGGCTTTTTCACTATATTTCTCATTTTTTTTTAATCTCTGGTAAGTATACATACTCTCTGGTATATAAGAAAAAAAAAAGAATTATTCTGTAGAAATATGTTATAGAAGAGGGACCAGCAGTTTGAGTAATGGTTATGTTGCTGGACTCCCATGTAGTTGACCGCAGTTTGAGTCCCGGACCTGGTGGCTTAAACTCACGCCAGGCACATGTGCATGTGTGCCCAAGATCTTGAGAAGAGAATGGAGGAGAAGGAATTGTGGCGTGGCCATCCCCCCTGGGGGTGATTTCTCGCTTTCTGTCTCTCTGTCTCTCTCTGTCTTTCTGGCAAGCGCACACGCCCTATAGCAAAAACCTCTCCAAAAAAAGAAAAAAAGAAAGAAAGAAGTTATAGAAACTCAAGACAAAGCTAAAGTGACTTGACTGAAAGGAAGAGCGAAACAAATTTACAAATGACTGTATTGAAACTTGTTTAGTAAAGTACTCATATTTTGGCTGAAATAGTTGGAGAAAAAGAAAAGAAAAAGGAACACTAGATTCAGTAACAATAATTGTCAGAAACTGAAAATATAATAATAAAATACTACCAGAGAAAGGTAATCCAGCGGGTTCCATAAAACCACAATATCAAAATACATGCGTGGACCCTGCAGTTGCAGACAACCCAGTCAGCCTGATAACTTGCTTAGTCAACTTTCTCCTCTGCTAATAGAAATATTATTTTGACCTGAAAATTTATACCCCATTTTTTTTTCTGTTATACTGTAACAGTTTTATCTGATTGAAATTCTTCTTTAATTCTTATTTGCGTTTTCTACACAATTGAATGTTTACAATAAAACTTATTTCAGAAAAGATATTAATGACAAATTATTGTACTAGATTCTGTGGCGGGAAAACAGAGAAACAATTGTGACCTTTAGAGGCTGATAGAGTGGGCTTGAAATTCAACACCACTTATGAGCTATGCAAACTTTAATTTCTTTGAGCTTCATTTTTCTTAGCCATAAAATGAAAATAATGTCTGTCTATGGAGTTGCTATGATAATTAAATAAGATGAATTATGCATAAAGAGTAGCACATTTCTTGGTAGATATATACTAACTATAATTATAATTAAAAATAAATGTTACAGCTCAAGGCTCTCAAATAATGGATATTTTGAAGTGCTGTTTTGTTTATCAGTTCATTTAAATTTCTTATGTGTTTACCAGTGGCAAGTGGTTATTTAAGTAATTTGAGTCTTCACATAGTACTTCTTCAAAGCGTCTAGAGTTTGGCAGAAAGTATAGAGCATCTACGTGGTAAGTGAATTCATAAAGGAAACTGGTCATTTCGCATAGTGGACAAAAGCTCTTAAAAGCTAAATCTTCTAAATTATTGATTCAAGTGGTATGTGTGTGTGTATATAATGTGTATATAAACACATTTATCTGCATACAGAAACATAACTAAATATAATCCATTAAATACATAGTTTTTTATTTTTTTTAAATTTGCCTGAGGGCATGTGTGTGTGTGCCAGAAAGAGAGAGACAGAAAGAGAAGAAAGAAAAGCAAAAGCAAGAAAGCTCCCACTGCATGGTAACTGGCCATGCTGCAACCCCTTCTTCTCAATTTCTCTCTCCTTTCATGATTTGGGCACATGTGTCCAGCATATTTTTTCAAGCTATTGAATCTGGGACTCAAACTGTGAAGTCGGCCATGTGGAATCCAGCTGCCTTAAACACCATGCCATCAGCTGATCCTGTTTTAAAAAATATTTCAACAAACTATGATCTTGATCCTACTTAGAAATTACACACATGCACGCGCACACACACAATTACTGTAAACATTATAAAGAGTCTTATAATCAGAGGACACCAAAGAAACATCTTCATCTCACAATACCATTTTCCTACTTGAAGATAGCATTGGAGAAAGCACCACAGCTGTTTATGTGGAATTGAGCCAAAATAGTCTCGAGTGTAGCGAGTGATCCAGATGTCATTGCTACTGCTAGGAAAACATACTCCAGAGGTTGTCATCCAGCCACTACCACTGCCAAAATTGTCACTTCGGCCACAGCTATTGGCTTCTTTGCTGGAAGATGATGGAGAAAGAAAATATTTGAAAATCTTGCCAAAACAGTTGGAGACAGATGCAAACTAAAAACACTGCTGTAAAAGTCATTGTTTAATTTGCTTTGTCACAATTTGGATATGAAATAGACTTGTCTGTAGGTTAATTGCAACGTGTTGCTCTTATGTAGTGTTGCAGTATTGAAGTAATAATCTTAAAACTCATAGACTTAACTAGCTCTCTTCTGACTCTATTAATAATCTATTTGACATAATGTTAATCTAGAAGGGTAAAGTGTTTTAAAACTGAACTTTTGGGACCAGTAGAAGACAACGATTACTTCTACATAGTTGACTGTGCTTCGTGTCCTGGACCTGGTGGCTTAAAACTCACATCGGGTGTGTGTGTGTGCATGTGTGTCCAAAATCCCAAGAGGAGAATGGAGGAGTAGGGATTGTGGTGCAGCCATCCCTCCTTGGGGATGATTTCTTGCTTTCTGTCTTTCTGTCTCTCTTTGTCTCTCCAGCAAGTGTATATGTCCTATAGCAAAAGTGTCTCTCTTAAAAATGTCATAAAACAAAAAAACTAAACTTTGAGGGCCAGTAGATGGTATGGATGTTAAGAGGCTGGATCCCATATGGTTGACTGTGCAGTCAGAGTCTCAGACCCACTAGTTTGAAAATCACGCTGGGAGCATGTACATGCATGCAAAATTCTGAGAAGAGAATGATGGTGAATGGATTGCAACACGGCCATCTCCCCTGGGGAGTGATTTCTCTCTCTCTCTCTCTCTGTCTTCCTGGTGAGTGCACACAACCTACAGAAAAGAAAAAAAAGTAAACCTGAACTTTGAGCTGTAGATCCAAAAGTGCATACTCTATTCCTACCTGCTTTACCATGTTTACAGGTAACATCTGATATTTGTGTCCCTGTTATACCTAGCAATTTTTTCACAGGAGACTTCAATTCATGCTATTATTGAGATAATGTGAATGGGACAGAACTGATTTGAGCTGGATTAAATAGTAATAAATTGAATCAATTGAAACTGTAAGTTAGCTTTTGATTTTTAATTTTTCTATTGCCTTGCAATGGTAAATGTACTTCATTGTTAAGTCACTTACAGGATTTTTTCTATAAATATTAATGCACAAAAGCAAATAAAAATGTAAGAATATGTGACCTTGGTTAATGTACTACCACAGGCATTTATAATAATTTATTTCTGTTTTGATTTAGTTAGTATTTAATGTGTAGACAAATTACAATAAGAATTTAAAAATATCAGTCTAAGAAAAATAAGTAACAAATTTTTGTCATGGAAAAAATAAAGAGTTAATTATATTTTTTCATGGAAATTCATTCATTTATTCAACAAGCATTTATTGAGCAATTATTTTGCATAAAATATTCTCCTAGAAGATACAAAATAAATGAAATATTTCTCCGTTCAAAGGCCCACACATAAAGGAAGATATAGGACTAGTATGGGCGATCTATACATAAACGAGGTTAAATTTCAATATACTATGATAAGGATTGTGATAAAAATATGCATAGAAAATCTTTCTGGAGAGGCCAGGAAGGATTAGTGAAAAGATGAGACCTGAGTATGTTCATAAAATACACGCACAAAGGATCCAGAGAAGGGATGAAGGAAATACATAACATTCCTCAAAAAAGAAAGAAAGAAAGAAACATACATAAACTAAGGAAAAGAGGAAACTGCATATCCAGATTACTATCTTTTGCATTATAGTCTTAACGAGGTGATTCTGTTGTTTGGTTTCTGTGTTTGCTTTTGTTTTGATACTGTGATGCAGAATTTTCATTTAAACAATCTTACATAAGGAGATTCTGTAGTTTCAAATTGTTATATTTATTTCCATGATGATTTTAAAGAAAATACAGGACTCACAAAACAATAAAAATATATGTAATTGGTAAAAGAGAGAGACACTCCTTTTATCCAAATCTTCAGAAACACAAGGGCATAAGTGTGGCTAAAACCAAATACACAATTCTCATTCTTCCTCTCTACCATTTCTTAGATTTTTTTTTCCTTTATTTTCTAAAAATAAGAATGTTTTTAAATCATATAGTCAAGAGGAAGACTACAAATATTCTCTCTCTCTCTCTCTCTCTCTATTTTTTCTCTATCTTAATCTAAATATCGAGAGAGAGTTCCACAGAAGTTCCAGTTAGCAAAATTTTATGGAAGTGCATGATAGAACTTTCTTGGGTTTTATGTCACAATCTGGATATATCTATCCAGGCCAAGCAGGGGAGCAGTATGACTGGCTTAATATTTCTTATAGAGTATATCTCTGTGTTCAGTAATTAATTGCAGTATTTATTAGAACTGTATGAAATCGAAAAGGAGCTTTCTCTAAATCATATAAAAGTGAATACTCAAACAAGAGAATAAGATGCTGATCTGATAAACACATTATTTGTATCCCTGATTTAATAAGGAATTTTTATTTTTTATTATTTATATCCCTGATTCAATAAGGATTTTTTTTTTCCTGGTGGTACCATATAAAGTTATTGAAGAGTTTTGATCAGAGGAGTTGTGTATGTGTACTTTTTTGTTGTTGTTGTTAACCAATAGATGCTCTATGAAGACCCATTGGGGGTAAAAAAAAAAAAAAAAGAAAAAGAAGGATGAGGACTTATGTCAGTCACCTATTTGTAGATGACATTTTCTATTCTGACAATGGCCATAAATACAGATATAGGGAATAAATGTGAGATAGAAGAAGGAAATTTGGCAAAATGGTAATTGACTCAATAAAAGGTAGGTATGGAAAAGGTGAAGGTGGTACATGAGATGGGCGGGACAGACTATAGCAAAATTATTCATCAATCTAAATTAATTTTATGTTATAGTGCCTCTTCCTTTTATTCTTTTTGTTTTGTTTAGTTTTTGATTGTTTGTTTTTTATCTTTGTGCTTGCTTCATTTAGTCTTTATTATTTCTTTCCTGGATTATTGCAATAGTTTGTTCAGTAATCTGGGTGGTTCCAGAAGTTCACCTTTCCAGTATATATTTTATTTTATAATTTGAGATATATTTCTGAAGATATGATCTTTATTTTCTTTAGCTTAGAAATAATAAGTGCTGTTCTAAATACTAATTCTATAGGAGATCTTAGTTTTTTTGATATGGTATACAAAATCTATCACAAAGACATTCTAACCAACTAGTAAAGGAGACTCTTTCCAGTTCATGAGTAACTATAATCCAGCAGAAATGAAAGAACCATACTATACTAGAAAATCGGAGCCTCTTCAGCCCTACTTTCTGCCTTTCTATACTCTCCCAGTTGATGCTTAGAAATTTTTTCCAATAGTTTCGACGAAGAGGAGTAGGCTTAGAGTTTGAAAATGAGAATCATTAGCGTAACAACTGGAAAGAAGATGACAAAAGCTTTTTTGTAATTCTTCCAATAGCAGTGAACGAAAGCATGAGCCTTATCAAACATAACTTTGTTGCTAAAATATGCAGACATTTTCTTACAAAATTTCGTCTCCCATCTGAAGCCGGATTATGGTCATTGCCAAAAGTTTCATGTGGTTTCTGTCGCCCTTTGACCCCTCAAATGCTAGTGGAAGATCTGAGACCAATTAGCAGTTTTCTTAAATCTTGAAGCTTTTAGCCTTTTCATCAGTTTTGTAAAAACATCTACCCTATTGACTCTCTTTCTACTTGAAATACCTAGAAGGTTTACCCTAATCCTCACCAAATACAAACTGTAAATTTTATTACTAGAAGTGGTTCCATGAAATCAGATGTACAGATAGGATTCTGGGATTTATGAGATTATCTGATGTCATATTTAAAAACAAACATGATATCATTCCTGATAGAAAATAGGGTAATGATAGGCTATTTGATCCAATGGCAATTCAGTCACTTAAATTATCTGCTGAATTTACGTATAATAGAGTAGGTATTGCCAATTAAATGCAATATTTAAGGAAATAAAACATTTACCACTGTGTGAAAAAGGGATAATTTTACTCTAAAATCATAATTATTAGAGTATATTCATTTTATTCATTTTTATTGTGTGCTTCCCAGCAGTCTTAACTTTTCAAACTGAAAGTTAAATATATTCAAAATATTTCCTGAAGTTAGATCCTGTGTTTCTTATTTATGGTGCAATATGAAGCACTTATTGGGAAATGTCAGAATGTTTAGTTTGAGAATTAGAACTGTGCATATAGGGACCAGCAGTTAGCATAACGGCTATGTCACTGAACTCCCATGTAGCTGACAGTGGTTCGAGTCCCAAACCTGGTGGCTTAAACTCACATTGGGCGTGTATGTGTCTGTGCCCAAGATCCCGAGAGGAGAATGGAGAAGGGACTGCAGTGCGGCCATCCTCCCCGGGTGGTGATTTCTTGCTTTCTGTCTCTCTATCTCTCCCTTCCTTTCTGGTGAGCACATGCACCCGATAACAAAAAAAAAAAAAAAAGCCTGTGCATATATTTTACCAGGAAAATCAGCTGTTCATAGCATGTCGAAAGAAGCCTCCCCACCTTGACTTAGTTATTTCAAGTCCTTTTAAGACTTAAGTCCTCCATCTAATCAGAAGCTGTACATTTAAAATTATAGCTAGCATTCCTCAGGTATATAAATATAATATAGCTTATCCATTTTTGAAAAAATAAATGACATAAGACTTTAACAGAAATCTGAAAAATATATGTAGGAATTGACTCTGTAGGTGCTAGACTGGGAAGGAAATAACATAATCTAATTTTATTGAAATGGGTGAAATTATTACAGACTCTTAGTTTTGGTATTTTTTTAGAGTTTCTTTTTTTGCTATAGGGCACATGCAAAAAAGGGAGAAATCACCCCCCGGGGGGATAGCCATGCCACAATCCCTTCTCCTCCATTCTCCTCTCGAGATTTTTGGCATGCAGACACACATGCCTGGCCTGAGTTTCAGTCACCGGGTCCGGGACTCAAACCGTAGTTGGCTACATGGGAGCTCAGTGACATAACCATTACTCCAACTGCTTGTCCCACAGATTCTTAGTTTTAGTAGTTGGAAGTGGATTTAGTACTTACTCTGTTTCTTGAAAAGCACCTGGGCGCATTGTATCTACATTAATTGCATTTACGGGTATAGAATTTTCTTGGTACATTGTAGAGGAATAAATACAAAGCCTATAAATCCAGTGACTAGGAAGGCTCAAAACTGGTAGATAGATGACAAGGAGTTTGGTGGAAGAGTTCATACATGGACTTTTGGAATGGGCATTAGGAAGTAGTATTGATCTTTCATATGTGTTCTCACCAAATGGATCAACTATAGAAAAGACTGTCAATAATCAGAAAAAGTTATCCATTCTTTGGATGTTAGTAAACTATTTCTTCCATGTTCTCTTCTGCCTCCTCTGTTAATCATGGACAAGGAGCCCTTGGTAGCAGTGAAGGCCTGTACAGTCTTAGGAGGATGAATTCCTTACTATGACTGATCCAACCACTTTCACTGTGAAGAGACAAGCCTTCCTGTACTGATGGCTGAAGCTGTAATTGCACATTGTATTAGTCTGTTTTGCACCTGCATAGCAAAATTTATTGTCTAACAATTCTGGTGGCTGAAAAGGCATTGGCTGTTAAATTGTCGGGTTCTCAAGAGCTACTCTCTGCTTCAAGGCTGGTGCTTTGTTGCTAAATCCTCCAGAGGCAAGAAAAATATGTTCGCACAGCACTAAAGACAGAAGTGCAAGAGATCTGAAAGCAGTGTGAAGAGTCTTACTTGGGCCTGCTAGTGGGTAGTGGCTAAGATGGCTGGATTCCGCATGGCCAGCTGCATGATTTGAGTCCTAGACCAGTGCAGTGACCTGAAAAGCATCCTGGGGACCAGCAGTTGGCATAATGGCTATGTAGCTGGACTCCCATGTAGTCAACCGCAGTTCCAGGCCTGGAGCCAGTGGCTTAAACTCAAGCCAGGCGTGTGTGCATGTGTGCCCAAGATCCCAAAAGGAGAATGGAGGAGAAGGGATTGTGGTGTGGCCATCCCCGTAGGGGGTGCTTTCTTGCTTTCTGTCTCTCTGTCTCTCTCTGTCTTTCTGGCAAGTGCACGTGCCCTATAGCAAAAAGCCTCTCAAAAAAAAAAAAAAGTATCCTGCGTGTATATGTGTGCATTCCCAAAATTCCTGAAAGGAGTGAGAATGGAGGAAAAGGGATTGTACTGTGTCTGTACACACCCCATGGTGGTGTGCTCTCACTCTCTCTCACCCTCTCTCTCTCTCTCTCTTTGTGTTTCTCTCCCTCCAAAAAGCCTTAATTCCTTAACAAGGGAGAAATCTTCAAATTCTTCATAGGAGATAGAAGCATGATATTGTTTCTATTGTTGATGTTGGAAAGTGAAATGTAGGTAAAAATACTGCTAAACTGGAGTCACCAGCTTAAATAGACATATTATCATGTTTGTGTCTTAAAATAGCTAATTGTGGAAGTATTAGTTTATTTTTTATCACAGAGAGCTGGTTGCTTAATATCAATTGCCACACCACTATATGTATATGCTCATTGAGAACTGTGCTTGATATTTTTATGGAAATTTGAAACATTTTCTTCTTTCAAAGTCCCTTACTCAAAGATAAGGTGGAGAAGACATATTTTCCCTAGTCTTTTCACCAGTGTGGTTAAAATACTTTGACATAAGATGCAAAAATAAAAGGAAAGAAGTAGAAAGAGGAAGAGGAGGAGCAGACTGAGACTCCAAAGAACTTCTCAAATAACATTAGCAAACAAACCTTACACAAATATAAAAAGAACAAAAATTTAACATTGTTCTACACATGTAGTAGAAACTAGAGTAAGAGGAATACAATAATACTTAATCATTAAACTTATTGTGAAAATATGGTATTGGCATTTGAACACAAGAACATTTTCTACCCCAATTTATTTTCATTCATCTTAAAAATGTCTATTTAGGCATTAATTTACAGTCTCTAATATACTGGCTAAAATAAAACTGAGCAGCAATAGTAAATTCAAGTATATAATGTATAGTTGATCATATTATTGAGGATTGGAGACTCAAGGAAAAGTGAATAAAACTTTTTAAAACAAAGATTGTTTTAAATGTGTTAGTTAAAAAAACACACAATGGAAGTGAAAAAAGAGACAGAAATCAAATTACTATGTTAGAAATTAGAATATATATTTAAAGTTATTCTGCCATAAGAACTTCAGTATTTTAATGTAAATAGATACTTTACATTGTTTGGGTTCAATTTACTAAAAATTTCAAATGTACTTTTCATTTTAAAATGAGCATTAGTTATTGTTCTTTCTGTAAATTATTTCTGTAAATCTTTGTATTTGTGTTGTCCCAACCCAACTTGCATCAAAATAACTGCCATGCCTTTTTAAAATTTACATTGAGCCATTTAGGAAAGGTATAAACCTAGGCCCATCCTGAGATGGATACTGAACTTGAGCTGTGAAATATTGCTTTCCTTGACTAAAAATGAAGATTTCTTGTGGAGACTTCTCCTTCCAGATTCATTTTTAGTGGCCTCTACACATTAAGTGTCTAGACAGGTCCAAGTGAATAGGATACAAACATCTGAATATGATTCGTATGAGAATATTCCTCTATTCCCACTGAATCTGACACATGAAGAGTGAAAACAGAATGGAAGAGAGATTGTGGATCACTTCCTCCTGCACACCTCTGAATGCTCCAATTGAATTTCAAGAATTAGGAAGAAATGCACCGTCCTTCAGATGACTAGAAATCACAGCAGGGTCACAAGATATATGGGAAAACAAGAAAATACCTCTTCTCTAAGAGAAAAGAATAACTCCTCTTCATCCTAAGACAGTACAATGAAACTCATGGAAATGTCAGATAAAGAATTTAGAATATTCACAGTGACAAAGTTTATAGAGATGGAAGAGAAGAGAGATAATGAACTGCAGAAGAGACAGGATAAAGGAGCTGACGAGTTCCAGGAGGTGAGGAAATTCTTGAAAGATCTAAAAGAGGAAAATACACACTATAAAAAAGAATCAACCGGACCTGTTAGAGATGAAGGCTATCATATAGCAAGTCAAAATCTCCCTTGAAAGTACTAAAAGCAGACAAGGTCATACAGAAAATCAAATCTCCGATATAGAAGACAGAATTGCTGGCCTAGAAAAATCCACCACAAAGACTGAGAAAATTGCCAAAAAAATGAGAATAGTAGATGAGAAATACTAGATAACCTCACGTGTCCAAACACCCGGATAATTGGTATCCCAGAAGACGAATCAACTCATAAGGGCATTGATAATCTATTCCATGAAATCCTGAAAGAAAACTTTCCAAACCTAGAGAGGCATTCAGAGATCCAGTCCCAAGAAATACAAAAGACCTCAAATAGAATCAACCCAAGAAGATCTTCTCCAATAGATATTATAGCCAGATTGACCAAAATCACAGACAAAGACAAGATATATTAAGATTGGCAAGAGAGAAACATCAAGTTACCTACAAAAGATATCCCATCAGGCTAACAGCAGACTTCTCATAGGAAACAATGAGAATGAAGAAAGAACGGGAAAATATATTCAGTGTTAAGGGAAAAGCAATTTCAACCAAGAATACTGTATCCAGCAAGATAATCCTTCATATGGGAAGAAAAGACAAGAACATTATCAGATAAACAATAATGAAAAAATTTACCAACACCAGACCAGATCTCCAAGAAGTTTTTAAGGAAGTGCTATACCAGGAAAATTAAATACAGACACACAGAAATAAGAGTTCAGAAACTAAGAAAATGACCAACTTAGGGACAAGTCTGGAGTCGAATATTATATCCCATTATTTAATCGGGAAGATTGAATCACAACTGAAGATAAATCAAGTACATGAGACTGAACTGGTGAAATAGAATTTTATGATTTTTGACTAAAACATTGCTGATTTTCTTCTAGATTTTGTTTTCCAGTTTTAAGGATTTTTGTCCTGTCTTGAGCTGCCAATAAGTTCATGTACCTACTATTTGTACAGAATCCTAACCTGTTTCCTGGTTTTAAGTTTTCAGCAAAGTGCCTTAATATTTCTTTGATTTATTAAAGCTAAAACCATTTTACTTGAAATTAAAAGATATATTAAAAATACCTATTTAATGACTGTAGTAAGCTATATTACATCAGCTAGGTGCTACCTTATAGTATATTCATTCTACTCAGAGTTTCACACCTAAAGTCAGACATGTATTCACAGATATGTATATACCAGCTGAACTTGCTATTGAAAGATTATTTAAGAAATTTTGTGAATCAATAAAATCTGGGGAAAAAAGGAATGGAAAACAACTGTAGACACCTGAGATAAAGTGGGAGGAGGGTGGAAAATAGGGGTAAAATATATATATTGACAATAACATGTATGATGAAACCGCTATGCAGTAATATTCCAGATGGGAAATCACATTTTGTATCCTGTGACAATGCTTAGTGAATGAATGTTAATTAATTAATTAATTAATTAATTTAAAAAATTAAAATAAAGAAAAAATTACATTGATAGATCTAAAATTCATGTCTTTCTTATTCATATTGATATTAAACATCTACAGCTTTTTATGTTAAAAAATAAACTGACCATTTCAACAGCCTAGAGAAACTATCACAGTGTATAAGCTTGAAAATGCTTAACTTAATACAGATTATCTGAAATTGCAAATTGTTATGTACTTGGCCAGATTCTTAGCCTAGTAGTTAAGAGAACTGGATCCCATATGGCCAACCAGGGTTGAAATCCTGTTCAGGTGGCTATCTATAAATGTGTATGTGTGTACCCTAAATCCTGACAGAATGGAGAAATAGAGAAGAAGAGATAATAGCATAATCATGCCCCATTGGCATGTACTTTCTCTCTTTCTGTTTTCTCTTTCTCTCTTTGGCAAGTGCATGTGGTTTCTGCCCATTAAAATAATTGTTACAGGGACCAGCAGTTAGCGTAATGGCTATGTCGCTGGACTCCTACATAGTTGACCGCAGTTCATGTCCCAGACCCGGTGACTTAAACTCATGCTGGGCGCATGTGTGTGTGTGCCCAAGATCCCAAGAGGAGAATGGAGGAGAAGGAATTGTGGTGTGGCCATCCCCCCTGGGGGATGATTTCTCGCTTTCTCTCTCTCTGTCTCTCTCTGGTGAGCACACGTGCCCTATAGCAAAAACCTCTAAAAAAAAATTGTTACACACTTTACTGTAAAGGTATTAATAACAACCATGTTGACTACATTTTTTAAAGCACAGAACAAAACTCTGTAGATTAGTTGAATGACCATGTTTTATCATGATAGTAGCCCTTGAAGGTGGGACAAGGATGTGTATGGTGGTCCCAACTGGGCTAGACTGAGGTGTATATCATGCTGGGTAGAGTCTCTTAACAATCTAAATGATTTATAGCGATTTCATGTATGAATAATAAAAATAAATAAATAAAATAATAATAGTATTCTCAATTTCAGCATGTGAACACTGACACTTACATGTATTAAATCACCTAACTAACAAGGGAAAGATCAAGCATATGAATTCAAGATGATCTAGATTTCATTCTACCTTCTATGTTCCTAAACAGAATGAATAGGAAGAGATTGAAATTACCTTAGGGGCCTCATAAAGAAAAAAAGAGAAAAAAAGATTTACTTTATTTATTTGATTAATTTTTACAAGTCATTGTTCAGTGTTAACATTAACCAAATCACAACTTCAAATTTGAAACTGAAATATAGTTATTTGCTGACTGATGCCACTAGTTTGAACTTTAGTATGTTGAGATTCTGAGGCATAGTAATGAGTTTAATTTTCCATAGAATAAACACTCTTCTTTGGTCAAGCAGCATAAAGATTGTAACTTGCAAATTTCTTGTAGGTTAGATCTAGCATATATTTTCTTCTCATTATAGAAATGCAGAGAGGCAGTGACTGAAATTTTTCCTTTTATAAATCCTGCCAATGGTATGCAGACATTCTATGTGGCAATGGTACAGTTTCGGTTGTGAACTCCCACACTTTGAAATTTCAGACCAGAGTGTATCTTCTGGTGCCTAGGTTAGAAATCCGAAACCCTCATTATTTCTGCATTTGTTAAACTATGTCTTTTGTTCCACTTACAGACCAAGCAGTTGGCTTTGATAAAACTTGATCTACATTCAGAGATCTGCTCTGATCTTGGCTTTCTAAATGGTTCATCCCAGGGCACCCTTGAATGTTTGAGAAGATACTTTTAACTGTTTCACCTTTTTATTATTTTTTTTTCTTTCCTAGGATGTCTATTTTCATTTACATACCTGGAACTTTCAAATTTTACATTTGCTCTATTTTTAGGACTGAAATGGTTTGTGGCTTTTCTATAATAAAATCTCTGCATTACATATATTTTACTGAGTTTTCATGAAATAATGCCCTTTTCTCAAATGTAAGAAAGAATAATTTCTTAGAAATATATACATGTATATACATATATGCTTATGTGTGTATGTATGTGTGTGTGCATGTCTGGTTGTTTTGCAAAGAGGGTTTGCTAGTATTATTAGCATTATAATGATTTTCCAGTCTCACCTCTGCATCACCGATAATTCGTTCTATGTTACAATATGGTGGTCTTGATTTGTCTGTGGTGTTTGGAGTGATGAAATTTTTCTATAACAGCACATGATATCTATCCTATTATAGGAAAATCAGATATGTTCTACATATAGTTACCCAATATGTTCTTATCAAGACCACAACTCAAAAAGTGACTCAAGCAGCTCACCAGCAAAAACTTGCATAGTCCAATTAATAAATGGGCAAAGGAGCTAAACAGAAAACTTCCTAAAGGAGAGATGAACGACCAAAATGCAGATGAAAAAATGTTCAACATCTCTTATTATGAGGGAAATGCAAATCAAAACTACAGTGAGCTGTCACTTAACCCCAATCAGAATGCCTATGGTTAAAGAAAAATTAAAAGAATGGCGAGTGCTGGTGAGGCTGTGAAGAAAAGAAAACACTCCAACCTCATTGGCGAAAATGTAAATTTGTGTAGCCACTGTGGAAAGGAGTATGGAGGTTTCTCAAAAACCTACAAAGAGAACTGCCATGACCTAGTATCTCACTCCTCGTTAATTACCCAAAGGATAGGAAAACATTCCTTCAGAAACATTCCTTCAGACACCTGTGCATCCATGTCTATTGCAGCAGTATTCACAATGGCTGAGACATGGAATTAACCTAGGTGCCCAAGAACTGATAACTGGACTGAAAAAATGTGGCACATGGGGTTGGCAGGTGGCATGATGGTCTCCCACGTGGTGACCACTATTTGATTCCTGGTCCTGGTGATTTGCTTCCTTACTTTCTCTCTCTCTCACTCTGTCTCTCTTTGGTAAAATAAAAATGAATAAATAAATAGATAAATAAATAAAGTTAAATAAAATAATTCTTTAAAAAAACGTGGCCCAGATCCATTAAGGAATACTGTTTACCCATCAGGAACAATGAGACCATGTCATTAGATACAAAGAGGAAGAATATAGAAGATTTAATACTAAGTGGAGTAAGCCAGACTATGAAAGATAATCACCATATATTTCCACCTAATACCTACTGAATGCATCCTATGGTAGAAGTTGAAAGACCCAAAAATATGATAGTAGGGAAGATAAGTGTAGATACTAGAAATTGTAAGGAAAAGATGGGAGAGGATGGGAGAGATTGAGTGTGAAATACTCAACAGACACAAGAATGTTAAGTTCTCTATTGAAAATGATATGTATGGTAATATTCTTGATTTTATTGTCATATACTTCATGCATTCTTTGAAAAACCATCTGGTATTTTATAGAGATATACAATTAAATGTAAATAAGAAATCACAAAATAAAAAACAAATAAAAAGTAAAGTGAAAATCTTATGATTAAAAAACATATTAATAGCAAAAAAGAAAAGCAATGCTTATATATCTATTTTCTTTTAAAATATTTTTATTGTGGGATGTAGGCTAATTTCTTATCATTTAAGAGTATTTTGAAAATATAATTTATTTTAAGATTTCATATGTAAACAATTGCTGGTACTAAAAAAATAATCTTAAACCATGGACTGGCAGTGGTGGTTAAGGTGCTGGACTCTCACATGGCGTCAGCCATGTGTTTTGAGTCCCAGATCTGGTGGCTTACTTTCTCACTGTCTCTCTCTGTCTTTGTCTCTCTCTGGTCAAACTAAATAATAATAAATAAAATAAAATAAATAATTCTTTAAATTATTTGCTCTCCCATCTCATTTGCATGTTTAATCCTATCTCGTCTTCTGCTTCTTGGAGAACTCAAACTAATGCAGGTTTAACTAGAATGACTGAAGAAAAAAATGATAAAAGGAAGATTTGGTATTGATTACTCTCCACTAAGCTGGTGAAAAGCATGCCATTCCATGTCCTAACGGGGTATATAATTCCTGACACGAGATGGTCACCCACTTGCTAAATATTTCCCTGGTTAAGACCCAAGAAGATATCTTAGTGAAGAGAAATGCTTGAAATCCCAGACCTAGCAGCTTAAAAATCATGTCTGTTGCATGTGTGAGCACTGCCAAAATCCCAAGAGGAGAAGAGAAGAGAAGGCACTGTGTGTGGCCAACCCCCTTATGATTTCTATATCTTCCTCTCTGTATTTCTTCCTTGTCTCTCTCTGGTGAGTGCAGGATCCCTATAACAAAAACAAAACAAAAATAACCTCAGAGGACAGATCACATTCACTACTCAAAATAGGGACTCATAGGAATGAACAAAATGATGGCCAGTTCTGAACCTTTGCTGAACCTTTGATATGGCTTTATTGCTGTAAAAGACCAACTGACCACTGGTTGACTTCAAGGCCCCCTGTCATTACCCATAAGGTCCAGTATTTATTGCCTGAGGACAATTACTTATTCTGCCTTTCCTGTGTTCAGAATCTCTCTCTCTCCTCTCTCTCTCTCTCTCTCTCTCTCTCACACACACACACACAGACACACACACACACATAAGTTTGATACCAGTATTCTAGGTTCAGCTCAACAGGGTGTTACTAAAATACCTGATCCACAGGCACAGAATTCTGTGCAACATAGCATCTGACCAGAAGTCTCAGCTTATAGTGGAAGAGATCCAGGGGTGGACCATGCCCATGGACTCACTGGTCACCTGATATATAACAGTACATCATCAGAAATATCTGGTACCATAGAGTACTTGAATGGCTTTCTAAAGGCATGGATAAACCACCAGTTTGAAAGCAACACTAAGCAGACAGAATGCCATCCTTTAGGATGCAGTGAAGGGCTTTCCATGGCACCATGTCCTGAGTAACGCTGGAACATTTAGGTGACAAGCAGGAGTGACAAGGATTCATCATCAAGGTAGGAGTAATTAGTACTGATCAGCAAGAAGAATTAGGATTCCTCTTGCAAAATATAGGCAAGGAGAAGTTCATGTGGAAATCCAGTGGAATGATGTATCGAGCACATCTTAGTACTTTCTAGTCCTGTTCCAAGAGGGAACACACATGTTCAAGGCACTGCCTTGAGAAAAATGTAATTGATAAGAGCTCATAACCTCAGGAATAAATACTTGACTCACACTACCATGACCCTGTAAAGTGAATTGGGAAACAAGTCTCCACGAATATTTTTATGTTTCTCAAATTCAGAGCTTTTTAAGCAGAGATTACTAGAAATCTGGGTAAAGCGTATTTGAATGGCAAATATGACTTGAAATGAGAGAGTGTAGTGATCCAGAGCCATTTGTTGGCCTTCTATTGTAATAAATCAGGAAACCTCTTTCTTATCTATATAAGAGTTATTTCATTATAATTCATGGCAAAGAGAGAGAGAGAGAGAATTTATTTACACTGTAAAAGGCAACATTCTCTTTTGTCATCCTCAATCACTTCTTCCTTCTCATCACTCGCTTTTCCCTCTCCTCTTTAATAAGAGGAAAAAATTATATCTCGCATTTCTGGAAACTGGGACATCTAAGATAAAGGCACTGACACTTCAGTGTCTGGTGAGGCCTTGCTTTCTGATTCTTACATGGTCTCTTCCCTGTCCTCACACGGTAGGAGGAACAAGTGCAGGATAAGGGCACTAATCGTATTCACGAGGGTTTGCTCTCCTCATCTCATCACGTTCCCCAAGTCTACACCTTCTAATACCATCGCCTGGGAGTCAGGATTTCAACCAATGGATATTAGGATTTAAACCTATGCTTTCTTTTTTACTTGCTCCCTCTCTCTCTCTCTCTCTTCTTGGTCAAACTGGAAAATAACAATAACAGTAATAATAATAATAATAATAATAAAGTTAAATTTTTTAAAAAAGGACTCTTACATTTTTGCTGTTGTTATTTTGCTGTAGGGCATGTTCTCTTGCCAGAGAGAGACAGTGGTTGGGCAGGAGTAAGAAATCAGCTCCCCTTCCCCCCAGAGGGTAGCCATGCCATAATCCCTTCCCTTCCATTCTCCTCTCAGGTTTTTGAGCAAACACACACAAGAACCCAATGTGCATTTCATTTTTTTAAATAATTTATTTAATTTTATCGTTATCATGAGTCCTATTATTATTATTATAAAATTTGACCAGAGAGAGAAAGAGAGAGAAAGTGAAAAGCAAACCACCAAATCTGGGACTTGAACCATGGTTGACCATGTAAGAGTCCAGCATCTTAACTACTATACCACCTGCCAACCCTGACAATGTATTTTTCAATTCACTGAGTCCTGATCCCAGTTTTCCATGTGGGATCCAGGTGCCTTAACCACCATGCCACCTGCTGGCCCCAGAAGGGATTCTTTCTTTCTTTCTCTTCCTTTACTTCTTTTTTTTTTTTAATTTTTATTTTTTTTTTGCTATAGGCAGTGTGTGCTTGCTGGAAAGAGCTAGAGAGACAGAAAGCTAGAAATCATCTCCCAGAAGGGATCACCACACGATGATCCTTTTTCCTCCATTCTTCTCTTGGGATTTTGGTCACACACATACACACACATACACACACACAGTGTGAGTGTCAAGCCACCAGATCCAGGACTCGAACCACAGCCAGCCATATGGTAGTTCAGGGCCTTAACCACTATGCCACCTGCTGACCCAGGTCTCTTAAATTTAACAGTGAATTAGGAGGGACCAGCAGTTAGTGTAATAGCTATGTCGCTGGACTCCCACATAGTCAACCGCGGTTTGAGTCCCGGACCCGGTGGCTTAAATTCACGCCGGGAACGTGTGCATGCGTGCCCAAGATCCCAAGAGGAGAATGGAGGAGAAGGGATTGTGGCGTGGCCACCCTCCCTGGGGGGTGATTTCCTGCTTTCTGTCTCTCTGTTTCTCTCTGTCTGTCTGGCGAGCGCACGCACCCTATAGCAAAAACCTCTCAAAATAAAAAAAAAAAAAGAGTGAATTAGGATAGCAGTTGACTTTGTAGAGTTGTATCATATGAAGAGCCAATAGATCTTCCTAGCCTGACCTTAGTTTGTCACTTAGTAGCATAATACAGCAACATTTCTGTGTCAAAGAAGTGTATGCCTAAATGTAGCATTTTTAATGAAGCAGACTTTTTCAAAGAAAGTTGGGGCATTCTCCCTCTGTTATAGTCAAGAAAGGAAAGGGGAAAGAAGGAAAGCAGGCCAAATATAAAAAAATCAGTCAAGCATAGCTTTATTATTAAGCAGTTGGCAATGACTGTTTAGCATTATTATGGAACAAATTATTGTTTGGGAGCTTGTAATGCACTCTGGGAATTACACACACACACACACATACACACACACACACCACATATTTCATGCTGCTATTTACTCTGAGCAAACTGTTGACTAACACCTCCAAACTATTTTCAATGTTGGATGCTCATTTGTGCCACTTGGAAAGTTCTTAAAAGTATCCATTCCTGGAACACAACACTCAGATTTTTATTGTAATGATTTTTTTTTTTTTTTTTTTTTTTTTTTTTTTGGCTATAGGGTGCATAACACTGGCCAGAGAGAGACAAGGAGAGGGTAAGTGAGAAATCACCCTCCAGGGGAGGTGACCATGCAGCAATCCCTCTTCCTCCATTCTCCTCCTGAGATTCTGGCCTACATGCACACATGCCCAGTGTGATTTTCAAGCTGCCAGGTCTGAAACTCAAACCATGGTTGACCATGCGGGAGTCCAGTGCCTTAACCAACATACTAGGTGTTGTCCTCATATAGTTAAGATATAATTGGCCTAGTTAGGATCTAGGCATTAGCATTTTTAAAGACTCCTTTGGTGTTTTTCATATCCAACTGGGGTTATGAATAATCAGTAAATTTAAAGCAGAGAGAGAACTAATTATTACTTCTTTGTTCTAGGATAATAGAAAGTTATTTGTCCACATGAACTGTTTGCTGAGGTGGAAGTAGCAAACATATTACACTAGACAGGGTTCTGAGGCATCTTTTCATCATGTTATTTCTTGATTAACTAGATAAAATCACGCTTGCATCTCAATCTAAAGACCCACACCATACTTCCATTGATTACATCCAAAATCCTAGTATTTATCGTACTGTAACTCTCCCAGCGTTTCCAGTCTATATCCATGGAGTTAGATGTATTGAGAATTATGGGGTTTTTTTATTTATTTCATTTTATGTCAGCATTCTAAGTGATTAGTAACTTTATTTATACCTTTTATAATTCTCTTTTAAAATGGAAGAAGGTACTGCACTGTGATGATCAACATTTGCAGAAATGAAACTAGCCAAATAGTTAAGTCAAGGCTCTTGGATTAGACTGCAAGGCACTTTGCTCCCCATTCTGCTGCTAACTCACTGAGGCACACTGCTAGTTCATGACTTCGACGCTGGCTACAGACTTCATGTTCATCCTTAGCCTTAGTGACCCGAGACTTCGCGAGCTGCAACATGTCTCATTTCCAGTTCCCACATGTCCCAGTTCCCACTAACTAGCCCTTAGTGATGGGCTAGTTTTCCCTTCATCATTTCTGCAAGTATTATCAGTGTCACATGGGTCGATAAAAGCATCAACATTAGGCAGTTTATGTCACAGTGGTCAGTTAGGGCCCACATGCTGAGAATCAAGCGGTGTAACATTCTGCCGATGTCCCCAAGACACAAGGATTAGGCTGCATTGACACGTTTCTCAGATAGAGCAAAACAATAATTTCTAATATGCTGCATTCCATTGTTGAGTTGCTCAGTCATTTCACAGTGACTTCTGGTAACAATTAATATAGCCATAAAGAAAGGGAAAATAACAGGGGAAAACATGCACACAAATTGAAAGCAGATATCTGAATGCTGTTGTCCCACCAATTTAGATCAACCACCGTCTGCCTGGAAACTTGTAACTAGCATTCATAAGTGATGTTATCATATAAAATGTGGTGGAGAAGTCACAGTGGAGCCTCTTTGTACATTCTGGAATTAATATCTATGTGCAGATAATTAAGAGAACAATAAAAACACAAAAATGAATGTACACAGGGGAAAGTAGAAGCTGAACATCATCCAAATGTGTCAGATCATTGAAACCTTGGGGAAATAAAGCTTTATGGGATACTGGCGGACAGCATTGCTGCTGGAACCAGGAATCTGATGTCTTGCAGCTTGAAAATAATGCTTTCAGTTAATAAGGATATGTGGAGGGAATTAAACTCACCACTCCCACTCTTGTAGAATTATGTGTCCAATTCCTATACACTGTCCTGGAAATAATTCTTATAACCTCTTTTATAAGAATGCTTTCAAACAAGCCATGGTAACATCAAATGATATCAAGATAAACCCTCTTCATGTGGTTTATGTGCACATCCTCTTAACAGCATAAAGGTTTAGATATGCACACGTGCATCAGCAACACCCCAGTGTATTCCATGAGAGCAAACCTTAGTCGAGTGACTCGATTTTCATTTTTGAACTAATGAAAATCCTTTTGAAGACGGTAGAGGTTACTGAAAGGTGATGACACGACACTAAGCAGTGCCTTCACAAGCTAGTACTTCCTGGTTTAAGGAATGCATGTTGAAAGAATATTTGCAATAATATAGATATAAGACCAGATATGCTACGAGACTTAAATGTTTTGTTTATATATCTTACAATATAATACAGCAGGCTGTCGAGAAGAGCTAGTCTCGTATTTCAGGCACAATTAAGTGCACATGCAGCTTTCCATGCACAGCTCAGTGCTCTTCGCTTTCTTTATAACAGGCTGAATTTTAAAATCAATATATTTATATTAAGCTTTTGTACATGTGCATATTTATGTGTGTATGTGTACGTATGTGTGAGAGAGACAGAGGGAAAGGGAGGTTCATATTCGTTTTAAGGAGTCTCTAGTATTTATTTAAAAATCCATTCCAATGAAATTAAAATATATAATGTTTTGACAGATGATTTTAAATGAAAATTACAAAAACTTCAACACAGTGGGAATTTCTACACACAATTTCCAAATACCCAAACACATGGTAATTTCTTTTTTCTTTTTTTTTTTTTTTTGAGAGGTTTTTTTTGCTATAGGGCACATGCACTTGCCAGAAAGACAGAGAGAGACAGAGAGACAAAAAGCGAGAAATCACCCCCTATGGGGGATGGCCATGTCACAATCCCTTCTCCTCCATTCTCCTCTCAGGAACTTGGACATGCACACACACACACACCTGCCGTGAGTTTAAGCCACTGGGTCCAGGACTTGAACCGCCGTCGACTACATGGGAGTCCAGCAACATAGCCATTATGCTAACTGCTGGTCCCACGTGGCAATTTCTTTCGAGAGAGATAGAGTAGATTCAGCTCACTGAATTATGTAGGCACAAAGATTTCTGTCACAAATTGTTTTAAAACAATGTATTCTCATGTTCATGTGTCTTTGTGAAATTAATAACTGAATAGGAATTCTGCTACTGGGCCAGCAAGTGGAGTGGTGGTTAAGGTGCTGGACTCCCACATAGTCAACCGCAGTTTGAGTCCCAAACCTGCTGGCTTGCTTTCTCAGTTTTCCTTTCTCTCTCTCTCCGTCTCTTTCCGATGAATTAATAATAATAACAAATAAATAAATTTTAAAAAACAAAATTAAACAAAAAAAAAACCAAGAATACAACTACTACTTTAGTAGTGAAAATACATTAAATAAAAATTTTAGCACAGGGATTTCTGGATGCCTTTAAGTAAAGTGTCCCATTGAAAGATCAAATTTTAAAAATGAAATGAGGGCATGTCTGAGCATCTACAGGCTAATGTTACTAGATTTGCTTGTCATTAGAAACTATCTTGGGATGTTAGTACTGGAAGGACTACAAAAATACTGGTCGTCCAGGAAAGGGGCAATTATTCACTAAATAAGAGGACCATATTGAAAGAAGCTACGATTCTGTGGCACCTGTAAAACCAGTTAACATGATTTTCCCTATCTTTCACTAGAAAAATTTGGAGAATGCTTTTGTAATACACTGTTGTTTACACTCAGTGATTCTCAGGGCTGATAATTCTACATAGGGAAGAGTCCTTATGCCAATGGCAAAACAGAAAGTAAAGTGTTTCTGATTTAGAGTCACCTCTTACCTGTCCCTTCTCCCATTTCCATTACTCTCTCAGCCTTGCTCCCTAGCAAACTTCCTCTAGAATAAAAATTTACTCAATTTTTAGGAATTGAAGGTCACTTCTTCCATGGAAATTTGTGATTTTGAAAAATGCACTTAATCTATTTGGCTTACACTAAAACCTCAGGGTGAATTTCAGAAATGAAGGAAATGTCTGTGTGTGTGTGTGTGTGATTGGGGACAGAGTGGACAGTTCCTTTGGAGTATAGCACACAGTTTGGACACTACATGTTTTTCTATTTAGGATGGTCTGATCATTAGAAGTTCCTCAGAGCAGGGAACTAGCAGTTAGCGTAATGGCTATGTCGCTGGACTCCCACTTAGTCGATCGCGGTTCGCGTCCTGGACCCAGTGGCTTAAAACTCACGCCGGGCGCGTGTGCGTGCGTGCCCAGGATCCCAGGAGGAGAATGGAGGAGAAGGGATTGCGGTGTGACCATCCCCCCTGGGGGGTGATTTCTCGCTTTCTGTCTCTATGTCTCTCTCTGTCTGGCAAGCGCACGCGCCCTATAGCGAAAACCGTGAAATTAATAACTGAATAGGAATTCTGCTACTGGGCCAGCAAGTGGAGTGGTGGTTAAGGTGCTGGACTCCCACATAGTCAACCGCAGTTTGAGTCCCAAACCTGCTGGCTTGCTTTCTCAGTTTTCCTTTCTCTCTCTCTCCGTCTCTTTCCGATGAATTAATAATAATAACAAATAAATAAATTTTAAAAAACAAAATTAAACAAAAAAAAAACCAAGAATACAACTACTACTTTAGTAGTGAAAATACATTAAATAAAAATTTTAGCACAGGGATTTCTGGATGCCTTTAAGTAAAGTGTCCCATTGAAAGATCAAATTTTAAAAATGAAATGAGGGCATGTCTGAGCATCTACAGGCTAATGTTACTAGATTTGCTTGTCATTAGAAACTATCTTGGGATGTTAGTACTGGAAGGACTACAAAAATACTGGTCGTCCAGGAAAGGGGCAATTATTCACTAAATAAGAGGACCATATTGAAAGAAGCTACGATTCTGTGGCACCTGTAAAACCAGTTAACATGATTTTCCCTATCTTTCACTAGAAAAATTTGGAGAATGCTTTTGTAATACACTGTTGTTTACACTCAGTGATTCTCAGGGCTGATAATTCTACATAGGGAAGAGTCCTTATGCCAATGGCAAAACAGAAAGTAAAGTGTTTCTGATTTAGAGTCACCTCTTACCTGTCCCTTCTCCCATTTCCATTACTCTCTCAGCCTTGCTCCCTAGCAAACTTCCTCTAGAATAAAAATTTACTCAATTTTTAGGAATTGAAGGTCACTTCTTCCATGGAAATTTGTGATTTTGAAAAATGCACTTAATCTATTTGGCTTACACTAAAACCTCAGGGTGAATTTCAGAAATGAAGGAAATGTCTGTGTGTGTGTGTGTGTGATTGGGGACAGAGTGGACAGTTCCTTTGGAGTATAGCACACAGTTTGGACACTACATGTTTTTCTATTTAGGATGGTCTGATCATTAGAAGTTCCTCAGAGCAGGGAACTAGCAGTTAGCGTAATGGCTATGTCGCTGGACTCCCACTTAGTCGATCGCGGTTCGCGTCCTGGACCCAGTGGCTTAAAACTCACGCCGGGCGCGTGTGCGTGCGTGCCCAGGATCCCAGGAGGAGAATGGAGGAGAAGGGATTGCGGTGTGACCATCCCCCCTGGGGGGTGATTTCTCGCTTTCTGTCTCTATGTCTCTCTCTG
>NW_006209652.1:449318-573851 GCF_000334495.1 Tupaia belangeri chinensis
TTGTGGCAAGGCCCCCGCCCCTATAAGAAAAGAAAAAACAAAAAACAAAAAAAAAAAAAAGAAGTTCCTCAGAGCAAAACTCCTCATCCACACTGCTCAACATCCAAGTCATCAGAAACCTGTAAAGACATTAAACTCTGTAAGTGTTCTTCAGAGTTTCCCTTTACTGACAAAGATCATATAGTTTTCCAGTGAGTGACATTTTACCAGGGTACCTTACTCATCGCAGACAGTGTTTATTAATATATTCATTTAAGTATGTGATATGTCAGCAAGGTATGCTTTGTTCGGCTAATAACATCCTAAGATGGGTTCTCTGTTGCATAAGGGAAATAAAATTCAGTGATACATGGGTGCTGATAGTGATACACACTGATAAAAAGGTAAATAGAAATACTGTTAGCTTTTAGTATTAGTGTAATATTATGGTATGATGTCATATTAATACCCAAAGTTAAGAACCATTGTGTGCCTGAAAAGATTTCTCTCCTCTAGTCCACCACACACACACACACACACACACACACACACACATGCTCTCTAAAATAGAAACAGGTATACTCAGAATTTGAAAGATAGCCCTTATATTCAGGAACATCCTTCTCTAATAATGAATCTTTAGAGATTAAGAATTATGACTTTTTCATTCTCTTCAAAAGCATATTTTCAGATGTGCACATTTACTATTGCTCTTTGAATAAGATTGGCTACCCTTTCTCTCCATTGCTCCCTACAGATATAAAGCCTTTACCCTTTATCTTGTAAATCACTGGGTAGATGCATAGGTATATGAAATATGGATATGATACAATTCCTTATCTTGATAAGCTCAAGATAAGTACAAGAAAGGATGCATAAGCAAATAATTTTATTACAATGTGATGATTTCTCCTGTAGAAGTACTACAAAGTGCTCTGAAAGCATTGAAAGGAAGAGATTCACAACATACATAATATTTCCATTGACTAGTGTGAAATTAGTAAGGATTGTTATAGGCAGCGGTGATGATAGGAAAAGCCAGGCCAACCAAATAGAAATTGTATTTCAAAACCATAAGAATTTTATGTGGTTGGAGCACAAAGCATCATAAAGATTGCAAAAAAAAAAAATGTTGAAGAGTAAGCATCATAAAATAGATTGGATGTAGATCGAACAAACCACAACTGTGTACAAAAATAGTTTGTGCCTCACCTTATGCAAACTAGGGGGCTTTAAAACATTGATTGTAATTGTGGTCATTGGAGGACCAATGCGATCTCATTAAGTGGGAAACTGTGTTTCTGTTTTCATGCATATAGACCCAACTTGGAAGAAACCAAGCAACAAACTTTAAATTTGCATTGATCCAATGTGAAAGCATGCAGGATCAACATACCTTGGAATGCCAGTTGATGCTGTGTCTGCCTTGCACATGGTGTTAAGTGTGCACCCAAACTATGGTGTGAGTCTAATTCCTCATGGCCCATCAAGTTGTGAAGAAAAGAGGTGAGTGAGACTCACATTTTCATCTCCCCATCTCCAAAAGAGAAGTGTGAATGGCATTTGGAAATGTGGCAAATTGAAATGGCAGAGTGTGACTATTTTCTGTCCTTCCAATGGAGATACAGAGTGTAGTAAAAGTGTGTACATAATCTAAAGTCGAAATCCAGGAAAATAACTCAAGATACAATGCAATAAGATTGTCTACAATTCTATATGTTAACCTGACATGAATATTTCTCCCAGATGCATGCAGGGGGAGCTCATGTAAAGTGATAATATATTATGTGTAACACATTATTGCATGAAAGAAGAGACAGATAACTTCTCTACCCACTTGTTTAAGAGATGTTTTATAAATTAAACACTTTAAGATGGATGAATGCAAATCCAGTGGGCTGGCAATTGGAATTATTGTCTCTTAGCATGGAACTTGGTTTAGTACTGTATGTGGATAGTCATTAAATTGCTCTGAGCATGTGAGTTTTTAAATCAACCAGTGTCAGCAAGGAAAGTCAACAATGTACCTTCCATTCATTTATTTTGAGCTATTATTAAAACTGACTACTCTGACTTGGAGAAATTTTCAGGCAAGTAAAATTAAACAGTAAATATTCAAATAGATAAAGTGTATCAAAATGGGGAAAGAATCATGGAAAGATTAAAACAATGGCTTAGTAAAGTCCAGGAGGGAGTAACAAAAGAGATACTGAAATTTCGAATATTAGGGCCAGTGGCCTGGAGGTTGAGGGAATTGGTTCCCAGAGAGTTCACTTTACAGGCTGAAGTGGCTCAAGAAACACTTTGGGCCCATGTACATGGGTGTCCAAAATCAAAAAAAAAAAAAAAGGGAGAAAAGGAGGAGGGATTGAGGCATGACCATGCCCCATGTGGTGTGCTTTCTTATTGTCCTTCTTTCTCTTACTTTCTCTCTTCAGTGAGCACAAATGCCCTCTGGGGGGAAAAAAAATAGAAGTCTTTTCTTGAAGCATAAATGGCAGCAAAGCAGATTTAAAAGAGAAAGTCAGACTAGCAAACAGAAAAGCTCAAAAGTATTTTTTTAGAAAAAAAAAGTTTTAAATTCTTCAGATAGAATGTTTAAAATGTGATTTGGGGCATAGTAGTGAAATTTGTATGTATATGAGATAAATAATTGTATAACCACATATTGCTTATGCAAAAACTGAGATTCAGAAAGAACATAATTGGTTTGGAGTCTAATTTGGATTTTGGACTACAGTTTCATAAGGCTAATAGTTAAGGAAACCAACCTGTAACTCCTCTCTGTCATATTATGCTACGTTCTTTCTACAATAATATGCAGTTACCATCCTTATTTTCTGCTGTATTACATTTCTTATAGGGTTGTGGGAAGATAAAATGAAATAATAGATTTAGATTCTAAATAAATAAATGCCTGACCAGCAGGTGGCATAATGGTTACAGTGCTGGATTCCTATGTAGTCAACTGTGGTTTGCATCCCAGATTTGGTGGCTTAAAACTCACACTGGTTGCTTGTGCATGTGGGCCCAAAAATCCCAAGGGGAGAATGGAGGAGAAAAGATTGCAGCATGGTCATTGCTCCTAGGGGTGATTTCTCACTTCCTGTTTCTGTCTCTCTCTGTCTTCTGGTCAAGCACACTGATCCTATAGCAAAAACCTCTCTAAAAATTAAAAAAAAATAATAAATATATAAATGCCTATGCATATGGTACTATTACCACATCTTAGAAAATATGGGTAAAATAAATTTATCATATTCGTGTCTATTTCCATGTTACATATGCTTTTTAATATTCATTTTAAATTATACGAGTATTTTATTACTCCAAATTACAAAATAAAATAAATAGTCTTCTTGGAGTTTTGCACTTTGACTGTTTTCCATGAGAATGAAAAAGTTTAATTTTATTTCAAACACATAAGACATCGTATCTTAGTAGTTTGATTGTTCTAGAAAAGAAAAAGCTATTCAAGGCACACTTTCTCTGAATTCTCACACTGAAGCTATGTTTACTTAGATTTCATTATAAGCTATGACATCCTCAAAGAATTAGCTGTGGGCAAGGAAGAAATCTTTATTCCCTTGGAATAATCAGCTGAATTACCCTGGGATAGGAAAAACAGGAGTGAAACGAGGATTTGAGTACTTCCAAGCATGGAGTTAGATTTGAGGACCCTTGTCTGCTAGCACTAAGGGATTTTAAACAAAAAGGTATCCATTTACCTTAAGAAGTACAAAGTTTATTTAAGAGCCCCTGATTTCTTTAGAATATGATCTGAGTCTTGGCAATGAACAGAAACATGTGATTTTGCAACATGTGTCCACATGTGGTTCACGTCCGCCCCATGTGCTCTTTCAATGGGTCCTGTGACCTTGCTGTGGATCACATGTGTTTTACATATGCTTTGTATGGTTCACATCTGTTTTAAACATTTTCTTCCCTGATAGTAGACACCCTTGTTATATTACCATTTGCTATAATAATTAAATTCAAGGAACTTAACTTGAGAGGATGTGTGGGGGAGGGTGTTTGCAAGTTTTGATTTATATTTGGTGCTGTGTTGAGTGATACCTATTATAAGTGCTTATCGTATCTCTTTGTAGCCATACTGTTGCTGCTTTTAACCTCGCCGAAGCCAGACTAATCCAGAGATGTTCTTAAACTCCTGTGACTCATATGAAGGTTATCATTTCAGGAGAGACCCTGAAAACACACTTGGGATTTAGAGTAAAATAAATAAATAAATTGACATTTCCACCAGGAAAGATTTATTTTAATTTGATACAGCAGATGTCGAGCTAAAAGCATATAAACAAGTACAATAAATAACATAATATTAATCATACCACAAAAATTAAAGCACAATGAGAACCATGTCACAGATATTAGTCACTAAAAAAGATACATAATTACTGTGGACACCTGCCTTCTTTACCTATATCAAGAGAAAATGAAATTTATTGTAATTTAATGAATTATTTGCTGTTAGAGTACACTAATTATCTCCTTTCACCCTCAAGAAGTACCTTTTAGACTCGCAGTTGTTTCTGAATACATGCTACCTACTAAACAGGGAAGCAGTCCTTATTAATTACAATATATTTGTTTTCATCTGTCTTTAAAGAACATTCTAAAATTAGACTTGCACAGGGAATAAAATAATACTGCACTTAATGAAGTCTGAGAAGCAGTGACTCTGCTCAGTGTCTTTCCTTGATGTGTGGATGTAATGCTCATTAGCGTTAATAATCCTTGGAAGTAAACGAAGCCTATCGGATTGTAGCTACCTTACCCATACATTGAGGAGGAACGTGGTGCCCCTCAGCCAACAAGTTACCTAATGCTCAGTTGGCCAAATGTTAAAAGAGATTTGGTGCTGTAGGCGATTAAACCCACAGTCTGTCCCTGAGGACCATGCAGCCGTAAATAAGCATTTTAAAAGAATCTCAGCCTTTAATGAAGAACAGGGGAATTTTCAGTCGGTAATAAGAAACAGCTTTGGAAATACAAGGATACTGGTATGCATATTTTGAGTTGGTGCATAGAACATGCATTGTTTCAAAAACATTCCAAAGAATGGATCTTATTGTATTATTAAATGTTTAGTGGGTTTTTGAGCATTGGAAAAATTTAGAGGCAATACTCTAAAGAGAAAGAGAAAATCTGGTGAGAAATGAATGAAATTAAAAATAAATGAGAGAAAAAAACAAGTACAACAACAACAAATAAATGTGTCGGAATTTGAATCCTTGCTGGTACTACATATGATTTTGTGTACATTTAGAAAAAAAAAAACTTTAAAAGCATGCTTTTATCTTATAGTCTGAAATAATAAGCACACTAATGAAGCATATGAAATCATCCTACCTAATGACTCATCAGAACTCTCAGGAGTAAATAAATTCTATATCCTTTTTGTTAAATATACTTAGAGCAGACCAGAAAGACATAAAAAGGATAAGTAAGATGGGACAAGTGGGAACCAGTAATAAGAGGAACACTTACATTCAGACTGATGGAATGAACATGACTTAAAATGCTTACCTTTATCTGCAGGGATCACTATTCAGACTAAATTGGATAGTCAAAACAAGTCAATTATTTTTATTTTTTTTTCTTCCTTCTGCTCAGAGTCAATAATCACCCCATACATCGTGCTGTGTATGAGATTGAAGTTCAACGAGCTGTGGATATTGAGATATAATGTAAGGCCAATAATGTCTAAATGTGGAGTAGTGGCAAAAAAATGGAACCAAGAATTGGTAAGGGTATCCGTTTGACTCACACCATGCAGCCCTCATCTTGCATGCAGAGATAGCTACTTGTAGTTCTACCATTGCCTATTTGGGTGGGGTGGAAAGGGAGGCGTTATTTTTTTATTACTTATTCTCATACTAACTTGCATGGCAATAATGAGAGAAATGACTAATAATATAGGGTCAGTGCATGAGAATATTGGGCATATCCAAAGCATCATGATAATGGAAGTTCATCCTAGAATAACCATACCCTGACATTCCACTCAACTGCCTCCTTGATACCACCACTTAAATATCTAATAGTCATCTCAAATTTAAACATCACAACTAAACTTTTCTGATTCTCTCTGATTCCCCAGACCCTACATATTACACAATTTTTCTACCTCATTAAAAATCAACTATATACTACCATATACTCAAATAAAACATTGAAAATGTTTTTAACCTCTCTCTCTCTCTCGCATGCACATTCAATCTGTAAGCAAACCCAGTTGGTTCTATTTTCAAATGGTGCAAACACAGATCTCAAATTCTTTTTCCATCTTTGTCATTGCTGCCCTTGTCCGAATAACTGTGTTTTTTACCTGGATTATTGCAATAGCTTCTAGTCGTATTGACACTTGCCCTCTTATTATCCATGGTGTAATAGAGCAGTCAAACGGACAGTCTTACCAATTCTTGGTTCCAGTTTTTAAAAAAGCATATGTGATGATGTGGCTTGTCTGTTCAAACTCCTCAATGGCTTTGTATTTTCACAAGACTAAAAACCACATTTCTTACCAAGGCCTGTGTGATCTCATCTCCTGAAGCCTCCTAGTAGTCATTTTTCTTCCTTCACTTTACTCCAGACACATTGGCTTCTATGATGCCTAAACACCATATATGATTCTGCTAATGTGTACTTGCATGCACTGCTAATTTCCCTTAAAAAGGCATACAGATAGCCCCATGAATTACTGACTTTCTTCCTGAAGGTGTCTGCTCATAACTCACCTTACTGAATAAGTCACACTGTGTGGCTCTAAGTCATTTTTCTCCACAGTTTGAGCCCCCATGTGATAGGGCATTCATGTGTTCACGCTGCCTAGATTAATACCAAGTACTTAGTATTTATTCAATAAACACTTACCGAATGAATGAATTCCTTCATCACAAGAGAAGAAAAATAAAGGCCTTGGAAACTTGTCAAATGTGGACTCATCACAGAAATCTTTAGATTAAAGGGATGTGATAAAATAGGTAAACATCCATAAGGAAACACTCAAAAGAAGAACTCTGGCCATTAACTCTGGTGATTGTACTGAGCTTGTTGAGGGTCACAACAGAACAACAGACATCAGGCGTTTGTCACATACTTACTCAGTACTAGCGATTTTTTTCTTTTCTTTTTTTTTTAAATTTACATTTAATTACTGCACAACTTTACAGTGTACAACATGTTTTTTTTTTTTCAGCATGAACATGGTGCATATTAGTCAAGTCAAAGACATTACCATATACATTATCTTCAATAGATAGCTTTTCATTTTTATGTCTATGAGAAGTTTTGTTAGTTTTTTCCCCTGATCTCTCCCCCACCCCCTATTATCTCCTCCTACACTGTCTCTAGTATCTACAGTTGCCCTCCCTGCTATTATACCTTCCAACCTTTCAGTTTCTTCTGTAGAGTGCAAACATTCAAAGCACACAGTGGATTCTGGTCTATGAGGCAAAGATTATTTTCTCGTCTTCAGAAATGAGAACATCCAGGTACAGAGAGGTGAAATGCTTTGTCTGAATCACTTGCTTAGAAAGTGTTAGAGATGGAGTTGAAACTATGACAAGCTGACTGAGGACCTTTCCTCTTAAATACTAACACATATTGCCTTGAGTCCTGTTGTGGTCAGGAAGATCTCCTGTGTCTTTCTCTTGTCTTAAAGAAATTGTTGGATTTTCAAAACCTAGTAATTAATTCTGAAATTATCATGACATCATAACACTGGCACCCCACAAATTTTTGTAACCTTATGAAACTCCCAATAGATGAGGGGATGGCTTCCACTGTATCTTACATCTCATGAAATGCAGCATACACCAAGTCCTGGATAATGAACTTTAAAAAGATATTACTCTCAATGAGGATGATTATAAGCTTATTCTGTAAGCTTAAAAATTTTTGCTGAACCCATCTATCATGGAGTAAGACCAGGCCAATTTTTACATGTCTGATTCCATGCAAAAATGATTTTTCATGTATTATAGATTAACCCACAGAATTAAAGTGCTTAATATTTATAGGGGAAGGTTTCTACTCATCTGGTGCTCAATAGGCTATCCCATCAGTTTGCACGTGAAAGCCTATGTAGGTGTGGATAAATATACACAAAATAAATACAACAGACACATGTACTTTCTTTTCTTCTTGAAAACATTTACCCTCCCACTAATGGATAAATACTACATTTCATCAGAACTTGACCTTTTCTTCTAAAAATACATTAGCTCTGAGCAAAAAAGTCCCTAGACTCAAGTTAAGAAAAGAGAATCTCTTGGCCAGCAAGTGATTAAGGTGCTGGACTTCCGGGTGATTAACCGTGGTTCAAGTCCCAGATCCTGTGACTTGAAACAAGCTGGGTGCATGTGTGTGCATGCCTAAGATACCAAGAGGAGACGGAGGAGAAGGGATTCTGGTGTGGTCATCTCCATGGGGGGTGATTTCTCGCTTTCCTCTCTTTGTTTCTCCAGCAAGCACATGTGTCCTATAGAAAACAAAACAAAACAAAAACAAAAACAAAAAAAATCTCTCAAAAAGAAAAGAAAATCTCTTCAACTTTATACTTCCTGACACTTAGTATAAACCTAAAAGATTATTGGATAATACATGACTAAACTGAAGCACAGAAGAGTCCAGTGGCTATGCAAAAGCATACTGTTATTAAATAGGAAAAAAAAAAAACACACAAAAAAAC
Organism: Tupaia belangeri chinensis; assembly: GCF_000334495.1. Taxonomy (NCBI): domain Eukaryota; kingdom Metazoa; phylum Chordata; class Mammalia; order Scandentia; family Tupaiidae; genus Tupaia; species Tupaia belangeri. The sequence continues at coordinate 458,014 of NW_006209652.1, forward strand.
ACCTTGTGGTTGGTGTGTTGCTTCCTGAATGTGTACAGAGACAGCAACAAATATCTATCTTAAAAAACTAAGTTGCAGGTTTCTTGTAGGTAGTTATGGTTGTAGGTATCTCCCTAAAGCCCTTCGTGCCACTGACATTGTGTCTCAGTTTTTCCAGCCCTTCTTTCCATTCGTTTAATTTTTTTGTCTCCCTCTCTCTCTCTCTCCCTCCCCCCCTCACTCTCTCTTTCTCTCTCTCTCTATATATATATATGTGTGTGTGTGTGTGTGTGTGTGTGTGCATTATATATATGTAAACATTGGCATTTTTAAAAATAAATACATCAAATGAGAGTATGTTGTGAATTTAAATGTAAATACACATACATATATAAATAGATATATTAATGGGTAAATTTCATGATCCCTATAACACCAACAGACATTTAATATTATTCATAATCTATGTATTTCGTGGGAGATGAGGTTTAATAGAAAAAGATAAGCCACATTTCTCTTTTCATATCAAAAGTGGAAAAAGTCATATTATTTCCCCTTGTATTTCTTGCTTTTGCACACCAATCCACTTCCGGTTATTTCAGGGCTGGTTCTCATATTTGTCTAGCTTTTGCATTTATAACCTCAGATTTTATGCTTTTTCTCATAGAAAACATTTCCCATTGAAAATATTGGCTTTTTTTTTGGTGGACTAATAAATAAATTTAGAACAAAAAACCCAGTTCATGTGCCATCTGCCACTACGTATTAGTGAGTATTCTGAGTTTGAGAAGCTTTTAAGAAATACAAGCTGAGATCACTATTGTGTCAACAAATACTACTCTATAAACTCAAATTCCACATCTGTATGAGACATCTTTTTATTTATATTTGGCTTAAAAATTTTATTGTAACCAGGATATCTACCTTTTATGATTGTACATTTTGGATACATAGTTGGGTTAGGCCTTACTACTTAACTTTGGTCTAATAAACAGAGAGATGAAAATTGAGCAGCTGAATGTAGCTCTAAAATTCCTGATTTGCGTGTGACTTGATCCAGCCACCTGGTTGCCTCCAAAAAGACCTTGACCTATGTCACAAATGCATTGTTCTGGAGATTAGATAACAAATAGCTGTGAGTGATTATGAAGGGCAACTCTGGATGACATTTGGGTGTGAGTTCACCTGGGTCCTCCTATGATAGGCCTGAGATAGTAACGAAGCACTTGTACTATGTTGTTGGACTTGATTAGGGGCAAGAAACCAGCATACCTTATTTTGATCAGAGTAGGAGGCTAGAATTAAAAACAAAATACTCACTTTAAGACCAAATTCTAATTAATCCAAGTAACATATGACCTTATAATTTTAGATTTTTCTTGTTTTATTTTTTCCCCCATAGTAGAAAGAAATTATAGAAAGCCTACATTATTATTTAACTTTTATTTTCAGTGAATACTAAGGTTATCTTCTCATCCTAATGATTGAACATCATGGTTTTCTTCCTTAAAATGGGAAGAACAAGTGCTTTGTTAGGTTAATGGAAAATCTGACACTTTTTTTCCATGTAGACCCCACAAGATTTTGTCAGCAAATCACACTGTAAGTTTGCCTATATGTAAAAGGATATAAGCTACAATTGAGTAGTAAATACTCATAAATATTTTAAAAACTGTTTTAAACTTAGTTTCTTAAAATATAAATAAATCCACTTTAATACTAGTATTTGTTTCTATATCAGTTGTAAGAAAAACCTGTTAACAGGCAAATTGATTAATATATTTGCCATTCTTATTTAAAACAAGCTTCCACTATTTCATGAACAGAATTAGTTTTTTTCTTTTTTTTTTTTTGAGAGGTTTTTGCTATAGGGCATGTGCTTTCACCAGAAAGAGAGAGACAGAGAGACAGGGAGACAGAATGCGAGAAATTGCCCTTCAGGGGGGATGACCACGCCACATTCCCTTCTTCTCCATTCTCCTCTTGGAATCTTTGGCACGCACACTTGCCCGGCGTGAGTTTAAGCCCCTGGGTTCAGGACTCAAACTGCAGTTGACTCCATGGGAGTCCAGCGACCCAGACATTATGCCAACCCTGTTCCCAGAAGAGAATTAGTCTTTTGCATTTCTCTCTGCTGTCCCCAACCTTCTCAGTTTATTATGTCACACCTGAGCTATTGTCTCTCTTTCACCAATCTTCTCCCCTAAAATGCCTCCTAGACACTCCTTGTCTTTTGTCATTCAACTTATGTGACCTCCCCATTTTGTAGAGTCAGAGGTCAAAACTCATGTGTTGCATTGAGAAAACTCTTCAAGCTGCTTTTAATTTTTCTGCTCAGTTTTATATCTTACTACATTTCTACATACTTTGGTTGAAGTGAAGGGTGTATTTCATTAATTAGTCCTTGTGCCCATTCATTAAGTAACTGTCTACTTATTATCTGGTATGAATGAAATCTTACCTTATGTGCCTGTGCAGGGCAACAACTCTGGGTCCAGGACTTGAACCATGGTCGGCAATGAGGTAGTCCAGTGTCTTAATCACCATACCACCTGCTTCCTCCCCCCCTCCACTTCAGTTTTTAACATGCTGTCTTTGGAGCCAGGATTCTTTGCTCCCCTTCAAGCTTCACTCAAAGATTTTCCTGGAAAGTTCTAATCTAAATGATCAGTCCCTCCTCAATATACTTAAGAATGTATTTATAAATTTGTTTATTAGTTAATACACAGACTAAGGAATCTTATTTTTATTTGTAGCCTATGTAGGCATTTCCACTATCCTTTGTATAATACAATCTTAATTATTATGGAAGGAAACAGGGAAGTAAAGAGAATATGTTTTAAGTTAGGCATAAGTTTGAATCCTATTTGTGCTTCTGTGTAGTGTACGTCTTTAGGCAATTTATTGAAGCTTTCTTTTGTTTTGTTTCGTTTTTTTTCTTCATTTTATAATGGGGATAATAACTACTTGTAAGGAACTGTGCATGCTAAATATTTAATCACCTTTCCTCTTGATGATGAAGAGGTACTGAAATTAGAACTCGTGAGTGTGTTCTTTGGTTAATCATTTTATCAAAGAAAAGATTACAGAAGAATGGCAATCCATTCCAGCTATAATAAAACCAAAATTTTCTTTCTAGTTTATGTATATGCTTAACCTTTACATTTCTAGGATTGTATTATGGCAGCTTTTCATTGGACTAAGATTCTTGCCTCCCTTAAGAAAGTCTGGTTTTGATATTTAGAGATAAATAGAAGAAAGAAATCTCCACTTGCAAGCTTCATTAAACATAGTTTTCCTGAGGCCACAGATTTGTACTTTTTAATTATAAGTGCCTAGTAACAAATTTTGTAGCAGAATATTAATGAGTTCAACTAATACCTAACTTTCTCCATAGCCCTCTCTGTGTTATAGATTGCTAAAGTTACTCAGGAGTAAGTGATTCTATCTATCTGGACTGTGGAGTGCATGTTGGCCTCACCAGCTAAAGTACAATCCATCAGCTTTTAGAAACTGAAGTCCCTTGGGCCGCAGGTACCATGGTGGTTAAGGGCACTGGACTCCCACATGGTCGACCATGGTTCGATTCCAGGACCTGGTGGCTTGCTTTCTCACTTTCCCTTCCTCAATGTCTCTCTCTCTCTCTCTGAAGTTCTATCCCTCTCTGGTCAAATTAAAATAAATAAATAAATAAAGTTAAATAAAATAAAAAAAGAAACAGAAGGCCCTTAATCCTTGGGGCTCTCAACATGAAATTATCTCCATAGAAAAGATCCCACTGTTACCAGAGAAAGCCTTCATAGTTATGATTTCTCCAAGTCACCTAGCTATTTCCTGAGCTTTAGCAATAAATGATATCTAATAAATACGAAAGAACAACATTTTTTGATTTAGGTGATGTAAACATTTAGAAGTTGGTTGAGAGTGAGCATTAAAGCTATACATGATTTCTTTTCCTTCCTCTTTTTAAACCTACTGATGCATCAGTGTTTAGCTTTGTTGTCTTTGCAAATATGGACTTCATTAAAAGCAATTAACTAAGATGTGCACAGCCGAGGAAGGATTCATGTGCTAGTAGGTCCACGTGATCCCACTCAAGCAGCACCGCTCCTGCTACTGCCTCAGCTGAAGTGGAGCTTGGTGAACCACACCTCCTCAGTGCTGCTCTTCCGGTTTACTTTAAGAGACTGTGAAGTGACCTTGCTGAGGTAAGCTTTGGATCACAGATGCCCACGCAAAACATTTACCATTACAGCATAATGAGAAGCAGATTTTAACATTCAGGGAAAATGTGATTTCAGAAATATTAAAGATCTTTATGTGGAAAAGGCATCTTTTTAACTGAGTCCCTGCAGGAAACGAATTTCCCCTTGGGTGTTATGTAACATAAGCATGGTTCAGGCTTTGAGATAGGGTTCAGGCAATTTAATGGGGACAAGCAGCAAACTCGGGATATCCAGATTTGAATTTGAAAGAAGTACAGATGGAAAAAATATGTAGTGATCGAAATTCATATAGTATTTTTTCTGATCAGGAAATAAGTTCATCAAAATAAATGGTTTGCAAAGTATTTATAACTCAATGATTAGAAATATTCTTGTCTCTGTAAGTTGGCTTTTAATGCTTCATTGCATGATAGATGCAAGAATACTACTATCCTTAATAAATTCCAACAATTGATTTGTTCTTTCATAATTATTTGTATATAGAGAGGAAAGTGTCCTGACCTGGAGAGAATACCAGTTTTTAATTCACTTAAGTGTCTTTCTCAAGATATAAATTGGGAAAATATATATTTATTTGTCTTCAGATCATCTCTTGGTCTTATCACCAGCAATATAATCATAATATTGTATACACTACTTATAATTAAATCATTTTGTCTTTTCATTTATAAAATGCTAAAGGCTTACAACACTTTTCTAAACATACAGTTGTCATAGCTAAGGTACTGCAAAGGTATTAAAACTAAATTTTTATGCATTGATCTAGCAGGAAGTGGTTTCCACTGAAATAAACCAGTATTTGTTTTTTATACTTTGTGACTCTTACTCCTCCAAATAAACTGGCTTTTGCATGTTATAAACAACTAAACAGTGTCTTTCAAGTACAGAATTTTATAGTCACATGCCCGGATTTAGATCTGATTTTAATTCTCTGGTGAATGCCATGTTTAATGGAAAAAATGTCAGCAAAACAAAGACTTATAGGAAAAGAATTCCTTAGGGGAAAGCAACCCCAAAACCTTTTAATCAAAGCATAAGGGACATATCTATTCTTTAAGAAAATAATTCCTTAAGGAAACTAACCCTAAAACCTTTCAATCAAAGAATAGGGGCATACCTATTCCTGATATTTAAATTCACATTTTGAGTGAGAAATAATATGAAGTTGAATAACGACAGGTTGTGACACAGATCTGTGGTATGACTGGGTTTTGCATGTAATAAATGTCTTCACAGTGGAGAAAGTATTAATTTGAAGGCAAAGAGAAGTTGAAGAAAGATCTTTCTCAAACATTTGGCTATGCCTATTTTCCATAATTCTTAGTCTTAAAAGTTTACAAACATCATTGAACTCCCCTTGTATCTTTTCTGTTACATTTTAATTTCTCTTATTTTTTTTCTTTTGCATTTAATTTTGACCATCATGATCATTGCAAAAAAGAAATAAATAGAAAGAAAGAAAGAAAGAAAGAAAGAAAGAAAGAAAGAAAGAAAGAAAGAAAGAAAGAAAGAAAGAAAGAAAGAAAAGAAATCAGTAATGTTTCCATGATACCTTGGAAAAACAAATGGCTTTCTCTTTCTCACTGAGGAGCTAACCTAGTTTCTATTGGTGAGAAATTGGAGAATCCTCTACGGAACGACCTTGCAGAGTTGGCAACTTTCTGTTGGCTATCTTTCTAGCAAGACTTATCTCCTGTCTGAAGCACAACCATCTGTTTTCTATTTTTCCACTCTGCATTTGTATATTTCCCCCTGCCCTCTGAAATAGTCTTCCTGTTTCTCTACTCAATGGCAATTCTAGCAATATTTTATAGCAGAAGTCTTCTGTAGTTTTTCTTTAATTATATCAGACAAAGATGAAAAGCAAGCACTTAAGACATATATATACACACACATTACTTGTGTTCTTCATTGTGCTAGATGGTGCGTTTGGGCATGCAAATAAATACAGTTATTTTTCTTGTCAAATATAGATTGTCTGCGACCTGGGAGTGGTACCTTTAATAAGAACATTTATTATATGTTCATAAGGTATCTTCTTGCTAAAATACATTCTTCTTTTAAATGATGAGGAGTCTATTTAAAATGATAAATGATCTGTTCATATCAATTAAGACCCTAAATCCTTGCTGCTGTGATAGGCCCATCTATGATTTTACCTCCACCTTCCTCTCCAATTTCTCTTGAATTTACCTTTTCCTTTATGCTCTTGCAGTAAGGGATTGTTTTTTCCTTGTATACTTATACATACTTTTGCCTTTCTTTGGTATTTTTTTTTGTATGTGTGTGTCCACCATCTCCTTGCCCTATCATTCCATTTTTATTCACCTATTACTTTTCAATCATCTTTTAAGATTGAAGTTGGACTTTAGCTCCTTGTGGAAGTTTTTGCCCTCAAAGATACACATGCTTGACTTGTGAATAGCATTTGTCCTCTGATAGTACTTAAGGAATTCCTCTCTCAGGACAACTTTCATACTACATAGTATTCAAAAGTACTGTTGATGAGGCTTTTTTCCCTAGCACACTCTCAGCTCTTTAAGGAAGTGGGCCATGTTTTTTTTATCTGTTTCTGAATTCCTTGCATGTGGTACTGGCCTGCCACCGGGTAAGCAGGTTTCAAATATAACCATAAGTGAGGTCAAGAGAATCGAATATCTATCTATTCCTCAAGAATAGACTGCTATAACTGCTCTTGTTTTACCTGCCCAGGGCTGAACTTTAGCAATCTGTTTAGATAGGTTAGTATTAATAACTATGACCCATCAGATATGTGAAAGTGTTTTATAAACTGTCAGGCATTATCAAGTGGTTGTTAATTTGTATTATGAAATGGTCATTGATCTTTATTTTATTATAAATATGCAGATTGTTAGGTCAATTAGTGATGATCCAATCATATTACTTTTTGCTTAAGTTCTACTATTTCTTTGTCAGGAGTGGTCACAGACTTAGACAAATCCAGACAGAATTTCTCCATTGGCATTCTGTATCCATTAGCAAAGAGATGTGTGCTGTCACCTTCTTCCGCCAGTCACACGGAAAACATGTGAGGTTTCAGTTCCCTGCCACATGACTACTCTGAGTTGTCAGGTTACTCACAGGAGAACCGCAGAAGCATGGATAAGCTCCTGAATATCAGACGATGGTAGGGTGCAGGGACCCAACAGCGGATCATAACGAAAGGAGCAAAGGAAGTGATAGTAATGAAAGATTGGTGTATACACAGAGATCCAATTTGCACCTCAGATATGCCATTGTATTCTATTTCTTCTTGAAAAATTTCAAGTGCTACTTTTCCATATATATATATGCTCTTCAACTTGCAGATAGGAATGTCCTGATAAACCCATCATAAATTGAGAATATTATAAAATATTATAATAGGATTATGAAAAAGTTTAAAATGAACTTAATACACCTAAACTACTGGACACCATAGCTTAGCCCTGTCTATCTTAACTATGATCAAAACACTTAGATTACACCCTTTTGAAAAAACAATGTAATACACTGTAAAGTTATATGTAATCCATTGTAATATAAAGAAGATTATGATGATAATAAAAAATAAAAAAAAACACTTAGATTACAGTTGGGCCAAATTATCTGATACCAAGCCTATTTTATAATAAAGCATTGAATCTCGGGACCAGCAGTTAGCGTAATGGCTATGTCACTGGACTCCCATGTAGTTGACCGTGGTTCGCACCCCAGACCTGGTGGCTTAAACTCACAACGGGCGTGTGTGCGTGTGTGCCCAAGATCCCGAGAGAGAATGGAGGAGAAGTGATTGCGGCATGACCATCCCCCCTGGGGGGTGATTTCTTGCTTTCTATCTCTCTGTCTCTCTCTGTCTGTCTGGCGAGTACATGTGCCCTATAGCAAAAACCTCTCCAAAAAAAATAAAAATAATAAAAAAAAGCATCGACTCTCACGTAAGTTATTGAATACAACACACTGTAGAGTACAGTATCAGTTCTTTACACTCATGATTGCCTGGCTGACTGGAAGTTGTAGCTCATTGATGCTGGCCATTATTGGAAGAGAATATTGGACCAGATCATGCTAGCCCAGGAAAAATAAAAATTCAAACTTTGTAACTGAATGTATTCCTATGCTTTTGGTAGATATCCAGGAGTGGAACATTTTTTGCAGTATTATTCTCAATTGCTAAGACATGGAATCAACCCAAATGTCCAAGAACAGACGAATGAATTGAAACAGTGTGGCAAATGTACTCTGTATAATATTACTCAGCCATACAAAAAACAATGAGACCCTGACTTTTGATAGAAAGTAGACAAAAATGGAAGATTTAAGGCTAGACAAAGCAAGCCAGACTATAAAAGAGAGGTATTGTATATCCCACTTAATATATACTAAATGTCTAGGCCAGCAAGTAGCATGGTGGTTAAGGCACTAGACTCCCACATGGCCAGCCTTGGTTCAAGTCCAAGACCTGGTGGCTTGCTTTCTCACTTTCTCTTTCTGTCTCTGATGTGTGTATGGGCCCTGTAGCAAATTAAAAGTAATAATAATGATACATGAAATTAAATAAATAATTCTTTTATTTATATATATCCTCAATGTCTGTACTCTATAGTAGAAACTGAAAGATTAGAAGACGTAAAAACATGAAAAGCAATTATGGATATAGGACAAAAAAAAGGAATATTATCTGTTGAAAAAAATTCAAAATTAGAAGTACAGTTTTTACTGAATGTGTATCATACTTGCATCATCATAAACTTGCAAAATCCTAAGTTGAACCATTGTCAGGGACTGCTTGTATTAAATATTTACTTGTTTTGGCTCATTTTCTTTATTTCTCCTTAATTACCTATAAATCTCTGAACTGTTGCTCCTTTGCTCTTCCACCCATTGTTTATCAAATTTAAATTTGAAAGTGGAGTTTTCTATAATCTGATTTCATTTTTGCCTGACATCATTTAAGTCTATGCTGTATATTCTGAACAATTTCAAACAATTGGATGGAGAGTAAACCTGCACTGATGAGAGTCCACATTTTAGAAGTGCTCAAAAGACACAGAACACTTTGCAAGCGAAACAGTAGGCAAACACCTAAAGCAGTTCTGAGGGCTCTTCCGGTACTCTCATATTAATTCTGTTATGGCTTAAATGTAATTGGGTTTCTCTCATTGTATTTGGAGAAATATAATGACTGAACAATGACAGAGCTAACACAGTGCTCTGCGAAGCCAACTCACACGGAAGGGTTCAGGGGGAGTGTCTGGAGACCTCCCCGAGTGTGCCAGGCACTTACCTGCCCATGATCTGAGACTGCCTGAGGCTGAATGAAAGGCAGCATGAAGGCCTTCTTGGTATGTCTGTCTCTCTGTCTCTATGTATCTCTTTGTCTTTTTGACTCTCTTGGTCATAGCAGAAAGAAATAAACAAACTTTAAAAAATTTTATTTCAAATATTGGTTTCTATTCTGAAACAGGTGTACTAAAAATATAGACTTTACCTTAACTATTTTTTTCTTTTCTTTTTTTTTTGGAGAGGTTTTTACTATAGGGCATATGCATTGCCAGAAAGACAGAGAGACAGAAAGCAAGAAATCACCCCCTAGGGGGGTTGGCCATGCCTCAATCCCTTCTCCTCCATTCTCCTCTCAAGATCTTGGGCACGCACGCACATGCACCCGGCATGAGTTTAAGCCACTGGGCCCAGGACTCGAACCGAAATAGACTACATGGGAGTCCAGTGACATAGCCATTACGCTAACTGCTGGTCCCACCTTAACTATTAAAATGCTTGAGGCTACCCCCGGCTTGCAAACATGTAAACCAATAAACTATTTCTAATTATTAATATAAAAGGTCTAACAAGTTAAATATAACTGCTTTTTGAAAGGAAAGCCATCATAAGAAAACTTTTTGTACTTGAGAATCTTCATTGTAGGCACATTTAATATCCATCAACAAATGGCAGGTCATTCTGTTTCATATCTAATTCTTTCTGTTAAGTCTGTATCTTTTGTTTCCTTGCTCTTCCTGCACATGCTTAAAGAAAAAAAAATCACATGAAGAGAATGACAAGTCTGAATATTTTAGCTCTATTTTATTCCTCTCAATGATTTGAGAGGGGAGGATATGATTTGGTAATTTTTGTATTTTCTCAATTTTCTTGATGACTATATTATTTGTCCTAATTTAATAAAATACTTATTGAAGGTCAATATGAACATGAAGAGCATATTTAAAAATTGTCTTACCTCTAGTTGAAATATGAATAAATCACAGTCATTTGACTGTTTGATGTATTATTTACATATATTCTAACAACTTGTTTTATGTATATTTAACAACATAGTTGATTTTTTAACAATTTAGCAAATGTTGGCTATTTTGCCTCAAAGTTATTAATAAAAAATAATCTGTAAAAACTTAAAATATTTATTGTTCTCTTTCCTTGATCATGGTGTTCAGTGTATATGCTGATTCAGGAAGTCAGCAGTTATTTATATCTTAGCTTAGCGGTTACAGTATTTGTGTACGTCCCACTAATTGTGAAGCTACCACCTTGCTTCAGGGCTAACCATATCTTCTGTTACACTCTGTGGTACGGTAACAATCACTGATATTATGGGAACAGCAGATGGCATAATAGCTATGTCGCTGGACTCATGTAGTTGACTGTGCATCCAGTCCTGAACCTGGTGGCTTAAATTCATGCCAGGTAAATGTGCATGCGTGCCCAAGATCCTGAGAGGAGAATGGAGGAGAAAGGATTGTGGCATGGCCATCCCTCCTGGGGAGTGACTTCTCGCTTTCTGTCTCTTTGCCTCTGTCTTTCTGGTGAATGCACATGTCCTATAGCAACAACCTCTCCAAAAAAAAAAAAAAAAAAAAAAAAAGAATCACTGAGATTTTGCTCTTTTCACAGAGAATGTGTGAACAATAAATATGAGAAAAATGATATCATGACTGGGAAAATTAACTTTGTGATTATATGCATGCTTTGTTTATTACCTCTAGGATCTTATCTGCTTCCCTTCCTTCTTTCTTTAATGTAGCAAATGTCAGTATTTAGATCCATTTCTGTTCTCCTATAATGTGAGAGAACTCTCAGTTTAAATTTATGTCACTGAAAAAAGTAGATTGGTACTATGAAAAAATGATTATGCATAGGGGAATAAACCTTACATTACATAAGTCAGAAAAGATCTGGAAATTTCCCAAAGACAGATAGAGGCTGAAAACTTAACCTGGTTATAAGGAAAAAGAGCTCAAAGAAGACAAACTTTCAGTAAACTGAGACGAAAATAGCTATGGAATAATATTTTGAGAAAAAAAAATCTAGAAATACTAGGTTGTCGGGAAAGTCATGACATGTTAAACACATCAAGACTTTCCTGACAACCTAATATTTTAAGAGTTACAGTTTCATAATTATATTTTTCATACTTAAACTTGCTTATAACATACTCTTTTAATAACATGGAATTTTATCTTATTCATACTATTCTTTCCTATAAAGTATAAGTTTCAAAAGGTCAATGCATCCTCTTGAATGTGTAATTTATAAATTAAAATGCCTTAACACACATCTTTTTTTATTTTTCTTTTCTTTTTAGAGGTTTTTGGCTTAGGGCACATTTGCTCTCAGAGAGAGAGAGAGGGACAGAAATAGTGAGAGAGAAAGTGAGAAATCATCCCCCAGGGGAGATGACCATTACACAATCCCTTCTCCATTTTCCTCATGGGTTCTTGGGCATGCATTCACATATGCTTAGTATGATTTTCAAGCCAGCAGACCTAGGACTCAAACCATGGTCAGCCATGTCTGAGTCCAGAGATGTAACTCTGTGCCACCTACTGGTCCCCAGCCTCTTCCATTTTAAAGCATCTTTCACAAGACAAATATTTATGTGTCTATTCCCTTGCTTATATTAATATATTTTGAGAATTATTTAAACAAAATGTAAAACTAGGGTCAAGATTAAATTTTCTTTAGCATAACAAAGTTCACGTTTGTCAATAAAATGCACAAATTCCTACATATTCCTTCTATAAGAATATCATTCATTTTAGCTAAACAATAAGATGAAGACAAAGTTATGTAATCTGATAGCAACACTTGAAATATTCTGATGTTCTAAATATTTAAGAACAATAAAATTAGGGAATATTTTAAGCTGGAATTTTCTACATTAAAATAGCCTTTAGCTACTATTTCTTGATGTACCTTCTTTTTTTAAAGAATTATTTTAACTTTATTGGTTTCTTTACTTATTTTAACTTGATCAGTGAGGGACAGAGTGAGAGAGCAAGAGAGAGGGAGTGAGAAAGCAAGACTCCAGTTCTGGGACTTGAACTGCTGTTGGCCATGTGGCCCCCCCCAATGAACTTTCCTACATTTTTCTTTTAAAATATATATGAGCCTAGCTGTGTTAGTGGAACAGGAACACAACACATTGGAAGCACTGTAAAAGATGGAAGTTTAGTTTCCGGTTGTCTTATAGATGCCAATGGCATCTCTGTGCAAGTGCATGTGTGCCCGTGACCCTGGCTGGGAAAGATGGATAGGGAAGAAGGGACAGATCATGGCATGAGACTCCATTGAGGGTGCTCTCTCTCTCTCTCTCTCTCTCTCTCTCTGACAGGCTAATGAAAGAAAAACTTCAGGGACCAGCAGTTAGTGTAATGGCTATGTCGCTGGACTCCCATGTAGTCGACTGCGGTTCGAGTCCCAGACCCAGTGGCTTAAACTCATGCCAGGAGCATGTGCATGCGTGCCCAAGATCCTGAGAGGAGAATGGAGGAGAAGCGATTGCAGCGTGGCCATCCCCCCTGGGCGGGTGATTTCTCGCTTTCTATCTCTCTGCCTCTCTCTGTCCTTCTGGCGAGCGCATGCGCCCTATAACAAAAACCTCTCCAAAAATAAAAGAAAAAGCTTTTAAAAGAGTAAAAAGTAAATAAATAAATATGAGTTATTCACAAAGAAACCAAAAACAGCTTTAAAAACAACCTCAGGGGACCAGCAGGTGGTGTGGTGGTTAAGGTGCTGGACACTCCCATATGGTCAACCACAGTTTGAGTTCTGGATCTGGTGGCTTGCTTTCTCACTTTCCCTCTCTCTCGTGCTCTGTCCCAAAGTCTCCCTGTACATTCTTGGTAATAATTTAATGATTTCCAAATTATTGGTATATAATTTTTTACAATATTCTCTATTAATTTTATAAACATTTTTGTTTCTGAAGTTATATTTCATAAGAAGTTATATATTTATTTATAACTTTTTGATATTTATTTTCTTTATGCTTTTTTCCTTGACCAAACTTGTAAATTACTTCTTTACTTTCTTATAAATTTAAATGCCATGAGGTCAAGGCTTCGGTCTGTTTTGTTCACTGTTGAAACACAGTTGACACCTATTACTGAGAGCAATACTAGGCACATAATAAGAACTACTGGGAATCCATTCCAAATGAGGAAAAACACCTGTCTACAGCTCTTAAAATGTCTTTTTTACTGCTTCTTTTAATATTATCTCCTGTCTATCTTCTCTGCCCTGCCCATTTGGACACGGTGAAGAGATTTTTTTGTTTCAAACCCAAGCAAGAATGCATTGCCTCTCTCCTGGAACCTACATTTGGCCTTGCACCTCACTTTAGGCAGACTGTAGAGTGGAAGCATGGAGCAGGGCAGTGCATGGTTATGGAGTTAATGCTTAACGTTCTACTAAATATAATTTTTGCAGATACATTGTTTAATGCAGAATCATCTCTTCTATTTGATAAGTCATGATCTGACTTCTACTGATGTGAATACAAAATAGGCACACGGCACTGCTTCCCTGGAGAATAATTTGGACTTGGGGTAGATTTTTGATACTGAGAAATAAAACATGGATGCATTAAGCCACCAAGATTTGGGAGATGTTTGTTCCTAGCCTAATACTAACTATAATAAAACTGTATCTCAATTTCTGAATCCTTCATATCTTTTACACTTTCTTCATTCATTTAATTTCTTTAACTCTATGAGTTCTATTATTTTAGAGCATCTTTACCCAATTTCCTGCTTAATCAATTTTTCTTTCAGCTATGACCATTGCACTATTTATTTTGCCTACTGTTTATTTTGCATTCAATATAAATAAAATTTAATTTTATAATATTCATTGATTTTTGGAATGAATGCATATCTCTCTCAGAATAATAAATATGTTCACTTGAGAACTTGTTTTAACTGTCTTTTTAGCTTTGTTTTCTATGGTAGTAATTATACCATTTGTCTAATGGTGCACCTTTTATTATGGTGTTGTCTTTCCTCAATTATTTAGTGATTAACAATGGTTTATGTACCTTTGTCTCCTGAATATGCTTGTAGAAAACTGCATGTGGTCAAATGATGATGTTTCATCCTGGATTTTGTTCCGGCCTGTGTACATTGAGAAAGGAGAAAGTAGGCATGGTCCCTCCATTGCTTTTCACTGAAGGGGGAGTGGCTAGTTAGTAGTCCTTTGGATATGGGTTTTGTCTAGACATCTTTAGCTTCCCTTTAGCTACTGTTCCTTCTCATATGGAATCCCTCATAGTCACTGTTCTATCAGAGCTCCACAGCCTATGACATGTGTTTTTGTTTATATGTGTGGGCATGCACTCTTACAGCATTAGAGGCTTTCCTGCAGTAGAACTGCAACTCATATCCATGTTAATTGCTCTGAATTATTTATTGTGCCCAGATTTCACCACCTGTAGGTAAGAACTCTCTTTTTTTGCAATGTTATTTTCCTACGAATATATGCCAATTTATGCAATGAGTTGAACGCTGAAGTGCACGATCAGAAACCAGCACAGTGAATTCTTTCACTAATTTCTTCTTCCTATCTCAGTATTCTAAGTTTTGCATCTCAGATGAAATTATAGGCACATTTAATACGTTTTGTTATTGTTACACAGTAAACATTTTCCCCACTTATTAGATCTTTCAATCAGGATAGCTCCAAGGCTTGATGGTTAAAGCAGATGTATCCCACATGGCCAACCACATGGTTCAAGTCCTAGGCCTGCAACTTGAGAAACACCCCAGGGACAGGTGCTTACATTCCCCCAAATCCTGAAAGAAGGGAGAGAGAGAGAGAGGAGAAGGGATTATGGTGTGACCATTACCTATGGTTGGTCTAAATGCTTTCTCCTCTCTCTGTCTTGCTGTCACCTTCTGGAAAGTACAAGTACCAACTAGAAAAAAAAAAAAAAGGATAGAAGAAAAAAGGAAGGAATAAAGGAATCTAAATCAAACTAATCATACTATGACAATTGTTTTAGCTCTAATCTAGTTAGCTTATCTGTCATACTCTAGCCTAGGTTTTTCAGGAAATTCCCAAATCAATTTCAGGGGAGGTAGAGGTAAGGAAGTAGTGCACAAGGTTTTACATGATAATCTCACTGTGACCTAGCAGTGGAGACTTCTATGTATTATCTACTTCCCAAATGACCCTTTCCTTTCTAAGCTGCAGCTGTTCTAGAGACCTTTTGTTTCTAGCCTATGGGACATTGTCTCCTCAGTTGTGGTCCACTTAACATTTCTGTCCTCCTCTGGGCTTTTAGAAGTGCATCTGTTACTTGGCTTGGAGTAGTTCACACTATTAGGGGTTCTGTTTCAGTAGTTTCCATGAAGACAACTCCGCACTGCTCCCCTCCCATAGGCTCACTTTTCATCCCCAAGGAAATGTGCCTCATAGTAGCTAGAAGTCAGCAAACTTCTTTCTATTTTCTTGGCCAACTCATGTCAGTCAATCTCATTAGAATTCACCTGTAAAAGTGTAACACCCTGGGGCCAGCAGAAGGCATAGCAGTTATGTTGCTGGACTCCCACATGACTGACAGTGTTTTGAGCTCCACACCTGGTGAGTTGAAATGCATGCCAGGCATGTGTGTGTGTATGCCCAAGATCCTGATCCTGGGAGGAGAATGGAGAAGGGACTATGGCATGGCCATCTCCTCGGGGTGATTTTGCACTTCCCCTCTCACTGTTTCTCTCTCTCTCTCTTGCATGTGCATGTGGCCTAAGGCACAAAACATCTACCAAAAAAAAAAAAAAAAGTGGAACATCCTTTTATACTTTACAAATCCCAGGCAACATAAATCCATGTCTTCTTAATGCTTTGGGGTTGGCAGTTAGTGTGCACTGTGCTTTTTCTTTCAAAACCTCAGCTTTTCTTGCAACAAACACTGACTGATACCTTCAAAAATTCCTCTCTAAAGGACTCTCCCACCAGTTCTCACTGCAGGTTAATGAGGAGCAACAAATAACATAATACACGTTATAATTTCTTAACATGTCTTCATGCAAGCTCTAACGTCTCAACTTAGACTTTAGGTAACAACTGTTCCTGGCAATTGTGTTATTGTCTTTTTTCGGTCCTTAGTTGAGACTGAAACAAGAAAAGGATAGATTTTAATGCTTTGTTCAATTTTTCAAAGTTTAAATCTGATCTTATCTTCTAAATATCTACTAGGACTCTTCACATTATTTTTGATCAAAAAAGAAATACTCTTCATGATTTTTCTTTACAGTTATGATTTATAAAGTAAGTATCATTTAAGTCATTTCCAAGGATCTAGAGAAAGAGTAGAAGTCTGGAAGCATGACTCAGTACAAATATTAAAATAGATTTTCTTGGGTCACCCATGACCTGGTGATTAAGACTGTTGAATCACACATGGCCAACCATGGTGTTTGATTTCCTGATGCAGCATCTTTTTTTTTTGAGAGGTTTTTACTATAGGGCGCATGTGCTTGCCTGAAAGACAGAGACAGAGAAACAGAAAGCGAGAAATCACCCCCCCCCCCCCAGGGAGTATGGCCATGCCGCAATCCCTTCTCCTCCATTCTCCACTAGGGGTCTTGGGCATGCACACACACGTGCCTGGCGTGAGTTTAAGCCACCGGGTCCAGGACTCAAACAGCAGTCGACTACATGGGAGTCCAGCAACATAGCCGTTATGCTAACAGCTGGTCCCTCCCTGATGCAGCATCTTTTTTTGTCTGTTTGTTTGTTTTTGAGAGGTTTTTGCTATAGGGCACGTGCGCTCACCAGACAGACAGAGACAGAAAGCAAGAAATCACCTCCCAGGGGGGATGGCCACGTCGCAATCCCTTCTCCTTTGCTCTCCTCTCGGGATCTTGGGTATGCATGCACATGTCATTTATTCTAACCAAACATATGTCAACATAATCGTATGGATAAATCCTTCCCATTAAACATAGAGCACTACTTATAGAGTACCTATTATTGTCAAGCACTTTTTCATTGTTCTAATGCTCAAAGATAAGACAAAAATATCATAGATGTGTACACAGAGGTAGCTAGAGATACAAACACACACACACACACACACACACACACACAAACGTATCAAAAATATTTTAATAAGAGAGAATTAAATAATGTGTAGTAACAGTACAAGGAATTCAAAGAAGTATACACATGTGCTTGTGAAGAGGAACAGGAAGGAAAATAGTTGGTATAATACCTTCTCCAGACTTTACTTTTCACCTCTTGACACTTGGTTTTGGGTCAAGTGCTCACCCAGGTCATTTTATTTATACTTGAATATGCTCTGGAAGTACTGCCAAGTTTAGAAAGAAGCCATAACTTGAAGCTGTCAAAGTCAGTGATATAAACTCTCTTTCAAGCATGGTAATGAAATCTGCTGCCATATGGTATTTCATATTTTCAGACAGTCATTTAAGACATTAAGAGAAGACCTTGATGTTTAATCTATTTGGTAAAGAACCAGAGAGCTTAGACTACGTTGCTTTGTAGTCTAATCATTCCTACCATTCTGAAGAGCTTCTCAATCATCACCCTTTCAATGTTGAGACTTCGTTGTTGTGTTCCCATCATTTCAGTATTACATCATGGGGGATGTGATTTAAAATAGCTTGTATTGATTCCTACTATAGTGGAGCTGCCTAAGCAATGCATAGTAGTTCATTAAAAAAAAAGTATTACCTGTTTTGATAATAGCCATTCTAATGGGGTAAAGTGATACCCTCATGGTCATTTCAATTTGCACTTTCCTGATGATTAGTGATGTCCAACATTTTTTCATATGTTTGTTAGCCATTTGAGTGTCTTCTTTTGAGAACTATTTGTGCAATTAGTCACCCCACTTTTTTTTTAATTATGCCAGAGGATGTGAGTATTGACTGGAGACAGAGAGAGAGAGAAAATAAAAAAGAAAGCACTTACCCCCCCAGTGGGGAATAACCATGACACAATCCTATTTTCTACATCTCTTTCTCTTTTGGGGATTTTGGGTACACACACACACACACACACACACACACACACACACACCTTCATGTTTCTCAAGACACTAAGTCTGTAATTCTAACTGTGTAGTCAGCCACGTGAGATCCAGCTGCTTTAACACCAGACCACATACTGGCCCTCAATTGCCCATTTTTAAATAAGATTTTTATTATTATTTTTGTTGGTAAGTTGTTTGAATTCCTTGTGTATTCTGATTATTTTCTTCCATTCTTTAGATTGTTTTCACTCTATAGATTGTTTCTTTTGCTGTGCAGAAACTTTTTACTTTGATATGGTCTCATTTGTCTATTTTGTTTTTGTTGCTTATACTTTTAGATAGTACTTTAAAAATTATTTGCTTAGGGGCCAGCAGTTAGCATAATGGCTATGTCGCTAGACTCCCATGTAGCCAACCGCAGTTCGCGTCCCAGACCTAGTAGTGACTTAAACTCACGCCAGGCACGTGTGCATGCATGCCCAAGATCTCGAGAGGAGAATGGAAGAGAAGGGATTGTGGCATGGCCATGCCCCCTGGGTGGTGATTTCTCGCTTTCTATCCCAGTCTCTTTCTGTCTTTCTGGTGAGTGCACACATCCTATAGCAAAAACCTCTCAAAAAAAAAATTATTTGCTTATACCAATATCATATATCGTCTTCAGGTAGATTGATTATTTTGGTTCTACATTTAAGTCTTTCATTCATTTTGAGCTGATTTTTGCATATGGTAGAGATAGGAGTCTAGATAGTTCTTTTCTTTTGCATATGGTTGTCTCATTTTCCTGCAACTAGTTATTGAAGACAGTTTTTTTTTTCTTTTTTTCCCCAAAGACAAAGATGCCTAGAAAGCAGAATTCTTGTGCCCTATTGATGGGAATGGAAATTAGAATAGCCATTATGGAAGACACTATGACAGTTCCTCAAAAAACTAAGAAGTTTTAGTTCATTATTGTTTAGTTTACTTTAGTTTAGTTTAGTTGATCTACCTGATAGTAACTAATCCCACTACTAGATATATAGGTCCAAAGAAAAGGAAATCAGCATGTTGAAGAGATAGCTGCACTTCCATTCTT
Organism: Tupaia belangeri chinensis; assembly: GCF_000334495.1. Taxonomy (NCBI): domain Eukaryota; kingdom Metazoa; phylum Chordata; class Mammalia; order Scandentia; family Tupaiidae; genus Tupaia; species Tupaia belangeri. The sequence continues at coordinate 477,584 of NW_006209652.1, forward strand.
ATTTTAGCACTATTCACTCTACCCAAGGTACAGAATCTACTTTACTGTCTTCAGTGAATACACACACACACACACACACACACACACATACACACACACAATGAAATAATATTCAGCTGTCAGTTGTGGCAGCATGGATAAATAAGGAAGAAATTATGCTTAGTGAAGTAAGTCATGTACTGAAAGGTAAATATACCATGTTTTCATTCATTTGTAGAAGCTAAAAGATTTGATCTCTTAGAAGTAGAGATTGGAATGGAAGAATCTGGTAAGAGGAAAGAGAGGACAATAGGGAGAACTTAATTCAGATACAGATTACAGTTAGATAAGGGGCCTGAGTTCTAGAGTACTAAAATAGAGTAACTATAGTTAACAATTTAATGCATAACTGAAAATATCCAGAAGAAAGGATCTTGAATGTTTACAGTACAAAGTAATGATGAATGTTAGAGAGGGTGGATATGGTTATTTCCTAAATTTGATTATTGCTCTTTGAATGCATGGTTTGAGCAATTACACTCTATGCCATAAATATGTATGACTATTATATATCAATTAAAGCATGGGGAAGTTTTTTAGTGCCTACCTGTCCATCCATTTTAAAATACTTTGGAATAATGTAAAGGGTAGAACTAAGGCTGAAATAGAATCCCCAGAAGATTTATCATTTTAGTTTTGAAATTTTTTTTCCTAAAAAACCTTTATAGTGACTCAGCTTCATTTTTATTCTCAGAATTGGGAAATAATCTTCACCTTTACCAGTCTGACAGCTGTAATCAGTTGCCAGGTTCCTGTAGCATAGAAAGTTGGTACATGGGACATAGATGTCAGAGAGGGCCCAAAGAAACCACTTACCCATTCCAGGAACAAAAGCACTCCAGGAAAGCTGGTGAGTGGCTATTTCCAATTCTAAGTCTCTTTTCATATAAAAACAATAATGATAGCACTAAATTAAGCATTCCAAGTCCCCATGCTACAGTGCTGAATTGCAATGAACCTGGCTTTAGTGCCTGTGGAGTGATGGCATTCCCCAATCTCATTACTGAAAACTCTACCTTGTCATTTAACATTTAGTGGAGCATGCAATGTCCCAGGTAAAATTTTCTTTTCGTTTAAATATGACTGTAACAGTGAGTTGGAGTCTTCTTTATCAGCAGGAGAATGAATAGGGACATTCATTCATTTTTTTCATGCATTGGACAAATATTTCAGTATCAACATCATGCCATTTGCAGAGGGAGACAGAGAAGTATCATTCATGATCCCAAGAGTGGAGATGCTTACATTGAAAGTTTCAATTGCATCTGAAGTTTCTCTTAACTACACTTCTTAGTGAGCAATAATGAGAACACCACTTTTTGATCACTAATGTCCCAGGCAACAGGCTAAACGCCTTACAAAAACAGTTCATTGATTGCATTATTATCTTTACAAAAACCACAATTTTATAGATTCGAAACTGAGTCTGAAAGAGGTTCAGATCTTACCAAAAGTAACACATTAGTAAGTAAAGTAATAACATAATTATTAAGTAAAATGACAGCACTAGGACTTCAAATCAGGCTTGATTTCCTCCCAAGTTGCTTATTTTAACTTCTATTTTATGCTGCCTCCAAAATACCAAATCAAAACTTTAGTTCCTGCTTCAGAGTAAAAGAGAAGTCAAAGCAGGTGAGAGAACAGATCAAAAGCCTAGAAAGCATACACGATTATTCACCTTTATTTCCCACATAGATACATATATTGAAATCCCCAAAACTTTTCTTCCTAAATCTTCAATAAGTATCTTTCTCATTCTCTATTCCAACTAGGCTGTCCTATTACCACAGGTTCTTGATTTGTTTCTCTTCCTCAGATTTTGTTCCATTAACCAACCAATCTCTGAATGATCATATAATGATCAATCTAATATATGAATTTGGCCATGATACCATCATATGGAGAACATGGTAATGGCCTTTTGTCTGCTCCAATGTCCTATATGTGGTGTGGGATTTAGTCTGTATATCTCATCTCCTCTCACAACCTTTGATTTCCACTGGAGTCTGTTGTAGCACAAATACATACATTTTACTGCATACTTCAGTCTGCTTCATATATCCTTTACTCTTAATATGTTCTTCCTTTCTCTTCCATGCTTAAAGGCCTCTCTCTATATATATTTAAAAAATTTATTCTCTCAGTGAGAGAGAGAAAGGAGAGGAAAGAGAGAGGCAGAGATTCACCACCCCTGAGAGGGTTGATTCCCCAATCTACCCAGCCTCAGCCAGTACAAGTCAAGGGGACATGCTTGCCTGGTGTATTCAGGGAGTCACCAGATATGAACTAGTAATCATTGCACGTGGTCTGCCTTACAAAGCAATGCATTTTACCCATCACTACTACCTAAGTACAGGTCCTCTCTGTATTTTTATGTATCAGTAAGATTGAATACAACTATTTCTTTCAGTTCTCTTTCTCATCCAACTGGACACTTTTTCTTCTTCTTTTTTTATTTTTTTATTTTATTTTTTTTTTGAGAGGTTTTTGCTAGGTGTGAGCTTGCCAGAAAGACAGAGAGACAGGGAGACAGAAAGTGAGAAATCACCCCAGGGAGGATGGCCATGCCACAATCCCTTCTCCTCCATTCTCCTCTTGGGATCTTGGGCATGCACGCACATGCACACAGCGTGAGTCTTAAGCCACTGGGTCTGGGACTCGAACCGCGGTAGACTACATGGGAGTCCAGCGACATAGCCATTATGCTTACTGCTGGTTTCATCCAACTGGACACTTTCAATGCAGATCCTTATGTCTTTCAGATGTGATCCTTCAGTGTTTAGTTAAGGGCATAATGGTAAATGTTTATTATACTGAATTAAAACAAAATGACAGCAAAACAAAAACACACCAAACCAAAACCTAAAATATCTTTAGTTTTACTAGTAGAATATAAGACATATTTTTTGGTGGGGAAATGGTGACAATCAAAAGAACTAGTTAATTCTTCCAGGTTTCCTACATCTTTGTTGTTTTTTACATTTATCACTATACATCTTTACAGTGCACAACACGGTTTGTCCAGCATAAATGGAGTGCAATTTAGTCAAGTCAGAGACATTGTCATATACATTACCATCAACAGGTAACTTTTCATTTTTGGTTCTTTTTAAAGTCAAAAGCTGTGTGACCTCACACCAGACAACTCATTTCAGGAGATATAATTCTTCTAGAGGCCACAGATGGAAATCAAGACAAGATCGACACATGAAGGAAAATGAAGACATAATAAAAACTCTGTTTTGGAGGAAGAAACAACTCTTCTGCCCCAACTATCTAACCTCAAATGACATTCTACTAGTTAGAAGAAACTAAGTAAGAAAATGTGGACAGAAAATTGCAACACAGCATCTCAAGTAGAAAGCAAACCCTAAATCTCAAGACTATATCAACGCTTTCATGCATTTTTAATGTCTTATCTGAACGGCTGCCAGAGTGGTCCTGCATTCTACCTTTATACCTAACGAGCCTGTTGAAATCTTACAGGCCTGAAGATTCAGGAACCGCCATCCTTGACTCTAGGAAGCACTGCCTGCTCAGTGACACAAAGGCTTAACTTGAGAAACAATATAAGCTATGGCCCTGGACACCACATGAAAAGATCCCTCATTAGTGTGGTTGGGCTGTCGGTTTTCTGGGACTGGCAGAACACTCATCCCTTTAGCTCTAACATACTCAAGTTACTGGTGTTAGAAAGCTGTCCAAGCAGTTTACGAAAATAGCAACACATAGTCTGCAAGAGTCACATGCATTGTATTTTAGTCGATTCTATCTCCTCAGAAGGCTCAGCTTGTACTTCTAGATTTGGGAACTTCATGGATTGGTTGAACAAAGATTAAAAAAAAAACGCATTGTCCACTTTTACTCTTTTAAAGGTATAAGATTTTAATAAGGTAGAAGTTGATCATAGTCAACTGATTCTTAAAACTCTAGATTCCTTTGACACTATTAAGAATCGACCATTGCCGTAGTTCCCTTGGTTGTTTATCCAGGGTGCATTTGGAGCTTATTGTCGGTGAAATACAAATGCGACTGAATTAGATCAAGGGTAACTTTAAAACCTAAAACTGAGTGGATCCCAAAAACAGACTAATGAAAAGCTTTACAAGAAATGTTCTCAAGTCTCTTCTCTGCACGTGCCTACCTTTAAAGCATTTAACAATCTCCATCAACCCTCTTAAGAATGAAGAGAAAAAATTAAGGACCATATGTATTAAAGCTCCATAAAAATTACATGAAATTATATAACTAAAAGTGCCTGATTCATAGTAGCCATGAGACTTAAATTTGTCTTCAGAAAAGGAGACAGTTCATTTCAATGTAAAGAAGTGTAAAAAGTCATCATTTAAAAAAATCATTTTTGAGGGATTTGTTAAAAGTAGATCATGGGTCTCAGCTTTTAGTAAATTTATTTTGAACCCCTTGAAGCAGACACTGCAAATTTTTACATTCTAATGAGTGAACTAAAAACATATATTTCAAAGCAAATAGCACTCATAAATTACATTTATGACACATGAGGCTGCTGACTGCTGTGCAGGGAGCACAGAGTAATGGTGCTAATATGCACTCTAGCTTGATTTTCTCAGTTCCCAACATGCTCTAATTCCACACTACAAATCTTTAAATGGCAGTTATATTTTAATTAATGTGATTATGTGCTGCCATTAGCAAACCCTCCCCCAGCACATTTCTCCTGCCAGGCCCATGAATGCCAGTAAACCATTAACATAAAAGGGCTGTTTGCTTATTAAATTCATCTACACAAATAGGCAAGGGTTGCAATTGTTGATTTGCCACTAAAAGAACAGAATGAGAAGGAATTGCTCAGTGCCTGGCAGTTGCAATTATCTGGTGTAATTAAGTCTAATTTATAAACCCCCCCTCGAATGAGAAAGTAACAATTTTTGTTAATTAACAAGAGCATTTGTAAAGCTCGTTAACTCCATCATTCACAGTCCGCCTGGAAACATGGGAGCATATGGCTATTCTGATGGAACGTGTTGCATATGTGTGTTTGTGCATTAATCTGTTTGGAAGGTCTAATGATTGAAATGGGAGCTAGAAATGGATGTTATATTACTGAGAAAAGAAGGTCTACTGTTTTCATTTATCTTTACAGCAATGTGAGTGTTTCGTCATTATCTTCTGCATAAGGTTTCATTATTCCGATAGAGCACTCCACATTGCCTCATGCCATCATGCCCATAAGCCTGCAGGGTACAAGAGCACTTATCTTTCCTGATGACTGTTGAATCATTTAAAACAAGTTATTAGTGAAACAATTAAAATGATATTGGTTCACAATTGTATTTATAGCTGGCAGGCATAATGGAACATTCTGAATAGCAGTCGGGGGTTTTCAGAATGGATGGAAAATGCTGTTAATCAGAGACAAGAGAAACCTCTGAAGAAAACCTAAATTGCAAGAGCACGTTAATTGTATTGGAGCATTTCATTTAATTGAGAACAAAGGGAAGGTAAAAATCATATTATCAATGTTTTATGAACATGAAGAAATAGGAAAATTACTATGTCATTTGTCACATATCTTCTTTGGAAGTGAAAATTAAAAAGGCAGTATTTAACTTTAACCTGAGCAGGCCAAATATATCATGTTGTTATACATTTTCATTTTTGAAGGGTAACCAAAATAAAATACAACAAATAAATTAATTAACTAATAAATACAAAGGAAGACATTAGGCAGAAAACCCCACGCATGGGGATTCCCATCAGACTTAGACATGGTTAAATGACCATAAAGGCAATGAAGGCTGTCCGTGCTTGGTTGCAGTCATTTTTCTTAAGAAATTATTGCAATCAGATTACTTTGAGGAGACTATAAACACGTTAATTTTTTGTTGCCTTTGGTGGTAGAAGTCACTGGAATTCAAGAGAGATGAAAGCGTATAGTAAAGTGACTAGCAAATGTTTCCTCTTACATAGGCCAATCATCTCAAACATGCCTTGATTGGTATTGTGCATAGCTACCTTCAATGACATAAAGTTGCATGTGTGGAATGAGTTGCTATGTGCTGCGAGGAGCATATGGAGAAGATTAGAGTTACGGTAGATAAAAATGAGAAGGGGGTTATTTGGAAGAAACAATACTGATATTGTAATTTTTTTCTAATAAACTATCTCATTTGTGAACTCACATTTCTTCAGTGAAATATACTAATAAGCTGGTCTACTTCAGATAGGGTTACACTCAAAATATAGACACAAATATCAGCATTAGATTGTCAGGAATGTCATGCGTGTTTTTCTATTCTTTCCATGCAAAAATAAGTCATGACCTTCCCGATGACCCAATAGCTTGTTTCTCAACTTAAAAACCTATTACTGGGGCAACCAGCAGATGGCATAATGGTTATGTTGCTGAACTCCAACGTAGTCGACTGCAGTTTGAATCCTGGACACCATAGCTTAAAACTCACATGTGCTTGTGTGCCCAAGATCCTTAGAGGAGAATGGTGAAGAAGGGACTGTGGGGTGGCCATCTCCTCTGAGGGAAGGGGAGGCAAGGGTGATTTCTTGCTTTCCTTCTCCCTGTCTCATTCTGTCTTTCCGGCAAGTTCATGGATCCTATAGCAAAAATCTTTCTCTAAAAATAAATAAATAAGTAAATAGAGGCCAGCAGATGGCATAATGGTTGCATCACTTGACTCACACATAGTTGACCAGTTTGAGTCTTGGACCCAGTGGCTTAAAACTAATGCTGGGTGCATGTGCATGTGTGCCCAAAATCCCCAGAGGAGAATGGAGGAGAAGGAATCGCATTGTGGCCATGCCTTCTGGAGTGTGATCCCTTACTTTGCTGAACTCCAACGTAGTCGACTGCAGTTTGAATCCTGGACACCATAGCTTAAAACTCACATGTGCTTGTGTGCCCAAGATCCTTAGAGGAGAATGGTGAAGAAGGGACTGTGGGGTGGCCATCTCCTCTGAGGGAAGGGGAGGCAAGGGTGATTTCTTGCTTTCCTTCTCCCTGTCTCATTCTGTCTTTCCGGCAAGTTCATGGATCCTATAGCAAAAATCTTTCTCTAAAAATAAATAAATAAGTAAATAGAGGCCAGCAGATGGCATAATGGTTGCATCACTTGACTCACACATAGTTGACCAGTTTGAGTCTTGGACCCAGTGGCTTAAAACTAATGCTGGGTGCATGTGCATGTGTGCCCAAAATCCCCAGAGGAGAATGGAGGAGAAGGAATCGCATTGTGGCCATGCCTTCTGGAGTGTGATCCCTTACTTCCTGCCTCTCTGTCTTTCTGGAAAGCACATGCACCATATAGTAAAAATTCTCAAATAAAAACAACAATCTATGACTGGGTCAGACATCAATAAGAAAGTCTAACAACCCAAGTGTAGCACTAGCTACCAATCCCACCACTGAGAATCTCAAATGGCAATTACATGGATAAATATACCATAGAAAGGGTATAAAAAATAAGTTTTCATTTTTAGAAAGAACTTAAAATGGAAATTAAAATAGTGAGAGCATCACTTCATGACTTTTTGGCCTAAGATCAAGTATAAAATAGTAAGAGGAGATTTTAAATAAGCAATTATATCATTGACTGAGATGACCTTAATCTGTGAAAATTATTGTATCACAAAATCATAGATAATTTAAGGATGCAAATTATCATTAAATATCCTATTAGTAACACTGTGGATCTTAATGAAATAGATTTTTATAGTAACAGCCAATACTTACTGAGTCCTTTCTACTCATCAACTCTTTTTTTTTAAAAAAAAAAAACTTACAGCTTTATTGGGGAGATAAATAGCAGATGATTTCAAAGCAGAGTAATAGATTATGGTTGGGAAGTACAAGGAACTATGAAGTCAATGGAGAGAGCATATTGAAACACACAGCTGGGATTAAGGAAAACTTCCTGGGGGAGCTGATAACTGAACTGTGACTGAAGGATGCATTAAGTGTTGGAACACATGGGGAGAAAGGGCAATGGGGAGAGAGTAGTTCAAGCATGTGAATAGTTCCAGAAATAGAAGAAAAGGTCTTTAAGGACTTCAAAATTTGAGATTGCTTAGGACCCTTATTTATTGACCTTTGATATGAAATATGGAAACTATCAAATGTAATCTTCCTCCCACTTACTTGTTACCCCCAACCCCTAATATTGCTAGTTATTTTTTTCATTTGAAAGGTGGATAATTTTGTAGTTTCTTCTTTTTTTTCAAGAATTATTTTATTTAACTTTATTAAGGGAGGGAGGGAGGGAGAGAGAGAGAGAGAGAGAGAGAGAGAGAACTTCCAGGACCAGAACTTGAACTGTGGTTGACCATGTGGGAGTCCAGCATCTTTACTACACCACCTCCTGGCCTTTGCAGTCTCTTCTGTAAAAAGAGTCCTACTCCTTTGTCCTGGGTTTTTATATTTACAGGGAGTTAATGCTCACTGCCAGTGTGCGGTCATGAGTAGCATGAGAGATAAGAAGCATTTTAGCTTTCACCTGCTGATTCACACCTCTGTCTTTGCTCATCCTGTCTCTTCAGGGTTATCCTTTCTCTTCTCATTGCCCTGGAATCTTTCCAGGTGAAAGATCTTACAGAATTTGGATCAAATTGTTTAGCAAAACTTCACATCCCCTCCAGGTAGAGCCAACTACTATATCCAGTGCACCGTGTTTTTCATATCAGCTGTCAGGCCTTATGGCTTATTTAGTCGTAAGTTATTTGAGGGTAGGGGCATGTTTTATTTAACTTTATAAAATATGACTTTTCTCAAAACAATTCTATGAAATATTATCACCTTCATTGTATAGATTAAGAAACTTGGGTACAGGGGCCTACAGATGTCGTGGTGATTAAGGGCATTAGACTCCCACATGGCTGACCGTGGTTTGAGTCCTGGACTGGTGGCTTGCTTTCTCTCGTTCCCTCTCCCTCTCTCTGTGTCACTCTGTCCCTTTCTGGTCAGATTAAAATAAATAAATAAATAAATGGGTTACAAAATAATTATTACAAAAAAATTTGAGGTACAGAGTCTGACAAAAGATTAGTTAAAAGGCTAATGACAAAAGCCTCTCTTCAATGGGAGAAACTGTCAGCTGTGTAGACATGATATAATCAATAAATCAAATATCTAAACATACATATTGAACCTACTCATATATTCACTTCCATTTAGAAATATAAAATTAATTTGTGAGGCAACCTGTAGTATGGTAGTTAAGGCAACCAAATCTCACATGACTGACTACATGGTTCAAGTCTCAGAATTAGTGGCTTAAAAAATGCTCATGTGTTTCTTTGTGTGCCCAAGATCCAGAAAAGAGGGAGAAATGTAGAAAAGGATCACACTGTGACCATCTCCCAGGGGTTAGGGGGAGTGCTTTCTCCCATCCTCTCAACACTCTCTCTCTTTCTCTGGCAAGCACGTGTGCCCACTGGCAAATTTAAAAATAAATAAAAATAAAATAGATAAATAAATTTGCAATGACGATTTTCCTACATTTGTTTTTCTAGTTTTGAATTACAAGTTGTCATGATTTGGATAATGGTTTGGCCTCCCAAAATTTATATGGTGGTACTTGATTGTACTGCAATTATGTTAAGCAAAACTTAATCCCTTCATGGTGCCAGGATGGAGCCTGTGGGTGATGAAGTTACTGGGGTAGGATGCCTGTGATTGAGTTCTGGTGTGTTTATAAGAGAGATAAGGCGATGAATCAGGCAGAAATGAATGAGCAGCCATTCTGCATAAGATCCTGCCCTCTATCTAGTTACAGCATCACCAGAAGTTGGCCCTTAGCATCTGACTCTTCAAATCTTGAGCTGAGTAGACCTCTACTTTACAAATCACTCATTCTCGGAAATTTCTGTAAGTGATGCAATAAGAAACTAAGACCCAAGACTGTAATAAAAATATATTTGTATATAGATAGAATAATTTCTGTCTTAATAGACCAAATAAGGAACTAATGTTCATTGGCCTCCATTTTCTGACTGCTGGTTTGTTTGGGTCATCTGTGTAGCAAGTATGGTAGGCAAAGTAGGAGCAAAAATTAACAAAGGTTAAAGGTTAACTATACCTTGATCCTTTTCTCTTTTTGGCTTTCTTTTACTCACTGACCCATGTTTATATAGCTCTCTGATCCTCTCGTACCATCCTAGCAAATAGAGAAACAGTAAAAATATGACAGGCTCTAGCTACTGCCTGATCATTCTGCCAATAAATTTAAATTGGTTTAAGTTTATTATTATTGTGAGCCTGACTAATACAGTACCTCAACACTTGACTATTACAGTAAATACAACTAATTGGTGCTCATCTTTTGTTTTTGTATTTTTAAATTATAACTCGTTATACCAGATAATAAGCATTGCTAATAGAGGAAAATTCTTATTTACCTCTGATGTGTTCTTTTAAATGTTTTTCTCTTAAAAGTACACAGAAGAAAATTTATTAAATTTTTATTTGGTTAAGTTTCAATCTAAATTCTAATGCACTGCAATTTCCTACATAAAAAAGTAAAAAAAAAAATGTATTTAGTATATTTTATGTAAATCCATGATGATGAGATAAACCTTTAAAATCATCTTTACTAGTCTATTTAAGAAAGCAAATCTGAATATTAATATTTTGGCTTATTCATTTTGCATGTCTATCTTATTTAGAAAGTATTAAGGCCTACTTTTTGAAAAATTACAGTTACACTCAAGTTCTTGATGCATTTATTATATTCCATTCTGTTTTATTTAATTCTTTCTCATATATATTTGGGCCTCTTCAGAGAAGAAAATATAAAAGCTATAAAGAATCACTATAATTAATAAGATAAAGTTAGTACAACTTAAGTTTAGGCCTCAAAGGAAAGAAAGGGATTGTCTTTTATTTGACTCTTATTAACTGTAACAGAATGAATAAAGCAACAAATACAGATTTAGTATTAAGAACATGCTGACTAAAGTAGAGAAAACTCTCTTAACATAGATGCTCTTAAACACTGAAATGTGCTATCCTGAGAAACTGTTGGATTGGTTAGTCTGAGGATTCTAGTAAAGACAGAGAAATACTTGTATAGTCTTTTATGAATCCCACCAAAAGAAATAACTAATTAAAGGAAACCTACCCTCCACTATGAGAAGTGTAAGAAATGTTTATTGAACTACATATATCAAGGAGTCATTAGATAAAATAAGGGAACCCAAATATACAATTTAGCATCTACTACCATGTTAAAAATTACCCACATACTATGCTATATTATGGCTTAATATACATTTTATCTCTGAAAATTCTATCATGATTGCACATGTGATAGAAGAATGAGTCCAGCATTGAAAGGCAGAATAATATGCCATTGGTATTCTTGTTGAACAAAGGTCAATTTAGGCAAGATGATTCATAATAAATAAATAAATAAATAAATAAATAATCTCTAACTCAGTCTTGGTGATACGGATGGTAGAACACAAAGCTGCAGTGCTGGAATCCACATAGTGGACGGTGGGTTCCAGTCTTGGGTTGACTTGAAAGCACAGCAAATATGTATATGGGCACTCCATGGTTAGAGGGTTGGGGAAACAGGAACATGTCAGGACAAGCCCCAGTCCAGGATGCTTCTCTGTCTTGCCTACATGCACGTACTCTCTCATAAATAACTCAGCATTTTAGTTTAATGGCAAAATATAGCTAATACACATTTGAGAGAGGGAAATTATTTCTTCTGCTTTTTAATGATGCTGTGCAAATTTGACTTGCAAGATGTATAGAAAAATTTTCCTCAATTCCCTTGTATTCATGAGTATGCTCATATGTATCTGTAGTTACTACAAAATCTAATTTCAGAATAAATAAAAGTTTATCAAAAATTAATTTCTCGAGATAATTAATCAAGATAAGTTGCATTTGTAATAACCCTACCCCAGTCTTGTAGCCTGTCATGTTCTTTGTGCACAAGGCTAAACTCTGGTTACCAGTGAGTTTTAACTGAGTTTATATGAATGCAGTTGGCCTGTTAGCTTTGCCATCTTCAAGCCTGGGCTCGGTATGGAGTCTAAAAAAGTGAACAATAATAACTTAAATTTTTTTTCAATGGAGCCGGCAGGTGGTGTACTGGTTAAGGTATTGGACTCCCACATGGCCGACCGTGGTTCAAGTACTGGACCAGGCAGCTTGCCTTCTCACTCTTCCTCTCTCTGTCTCTCTCTGGTCAAATTGAAAAAGAATAATAAATATATGAAATAATTAATGTCTTTTTCAAAATATTATCCTTCTTTTAAGCATCAGTAAAGTTTATGGTTAAAATATTTCTTAGGACAAAAGCATTAAAATTCATTCAAATAAATTGCTTATCACACTCTAGGGATCTTTAAGGGCAGGTGTGTTCTATTTTTATTTCTCTCTAGTTCAAAGTTAATGAATAAGGAGAATAGAAAGAGAAAAGAGGAATTAACTTTCCTCTGCGATAAACTTCATTCTGATTTCCATTTGCTCTCCTTATTTAGAGTGAGAGAAAAGAGCAAAGGGTGAGAAACTGAAATGAAGCTGCCTTTGGGACCAGAACTACAGCACTCCCTGACTTTTTCCAGATCCCAGTATTTGTAAATATTTTTTATGATTTCTCACAGTTCCTTCCAAAAAAAAAAAAAAAGAAATAATAATTGTCATTTGGGTATACCAGTAAGAGGTCTTTCCATTTTAATTCCCAATTGATAATGGAATTCAACGTAGTTTCATAATAGGTCCAGTTAAATTTAATTTACATTTTTAATTCATGTACAAGTGATGCTGGACTCTACTCTCTGATAGGAGAAAAGTCTTTCAAGATTATTCGGTGTGTTCTCATACTACCAGAACTGTTCATTGCCAAGGAGAACATTCATTTTGGCAAAACTCCCTGAATCTCATTGTTTAGCTAACTGCAAACATTATTTTCTAATTGCATTTAATCTAATTATATTACATCTCATGTCACTGTAATCTGTGGTCCCCACTTAAGCTTCTAAACCCTCCTGTGACTCCCTATCCTATTTTCTCTTCCAGTGTCCATCGTTTCCCTGCTTTGTTTCTCCCTGTTTCTGTTTCCCTCTCTTTCTCTTTCGTATGGTAGAGTCTGAAATGTTATACATTACTAAACACTCTTAAACTCATCCTTAATTAATTATTTACCACAGGATCCAAAGGTAGGAAAGACATTCTCCCCTTCTTAATTGCTAATTTCAAAACACTGCCTTGGGTGCCTGCTTTCCATCAATCCTACACTGCTTCCTCTTAGCAGCCATTTTTTATTTTCCTGGTTACTGCTGGATAAAGATATTTGCACCTTTTCCAATATTTAGTTTCATATTCTGTAACAACCCTCTCCATGCAGGTTATCCTTCCAAAAGTAGGGTAATCTAAAAAGATTAAGGTCAAGAAACCTCCTCCCCCCAGAAAACATCCACCAAAGTGTGGTGCAGTGATGAAATGCAGGCTCTATGGGGCAATTCACCTTGCAAATGTTCCCATTCAAGTTCAAACTCTGGGCACATGCTTACCTATGATCTAGAACTGGCTAAAGTGTGTGTGTGGCTTGCAGCATTAAGACCCTGTTTAGGGTGTTGTCTCTCTCTGCTCTCTGAGTCGCTCATGGAATTAACACATAAACATTAAATAAAACATAACAAGGACAAAGGACATTAGAAGCTTCAAAGGAGTACTGTAACCCAAATTCCTAATTCTTAGGAATTACCTGAGGATTTAAAAAGGGAAATTTTTTAACTTTCCAGGGGAAATTAAAAACACTCAGATTATAAAGAGAAGATTTGCTTCCACAACCTTATCCCAGCTGGATATCAAGTTTCAGCCAAGTGGAAGGTTTTCTAAAGAGAATGTGATTAGTCTATTAGGTAACTAGGCAATGTGGGAATACAGAAGCATGAAATGGAGACATTTAGAAAAGGGCTGACCCTGACTTACTAGTACCTCCTGTTAATTTTTTTAAAGAGAGATTTTTGCTATAGGGCACATATACTTGCCTGAGAGACAGAGAGACCGAAAGTGAAAACTCACCCCCCAGGGGGTGATAGCCATGCTGCAATTTCTTCTCTGTTTTCCTCTCAGAAGCTTGAGCGTGCATGCACATGTGCCCAGTGTGAGATTTAAGCCACCAGATCTGGGACTCGAACCATGATCAACTACATGAGAGTCCGTCCAGAGATGTAACCATCACTATCTGTTGTCCCCCCGCCCCCTTGCTATTTTGTACACTGAGATTCAAGAGAGATGGTCATTGAATTTTAATGTTTTTTGGTTTGTTTTTGTTTTGTGTTGTTTTGTTTTTTGGTTCTTTGGCTGTTTATATTGAACACAATATTGTGCCTACACTGGTTGGAAAGGATTTTCATTTTTGCTCCGTACATTTACATTGTTTACCTAAAATAATTTTTTTGTATTCCTTTTTCTTCTATATTTCATTTGGTAAATGACAACTTTATTAGACCAAATTTAGGGGTAGAGAAGACAAAAAGAGACCCCTGCTTATAGAATGGTTTGGTTAAGGAGAATCATCTACTAGGAAGAATGAAATGATCTATCACAGGGGTCAATAACTATGTTAGCATAAAATTATCACAGACAGGGCGAGTGCTTCTCAAACATATCAGAGATATCAGAAATATCTATCTTTAATTGGGAAACAAATGGTTACTTAAAGCATTTTTTAACATTAAGTATTCAAGTTAGTAAGTGTTTCTCAAACCACAGTAGGATCAAAAGGTGGGAATCCATAACTCCACATTATAAATAAAGTAAACCATGTTAGTATATGCAAACTATTCTGACAGAAAACACAAAAGAAGTAGCAAATTTACAGAGATATCTATTCAGATAATATAAAAGAAAAATCTTAAAAAGTTTCCAATGACTAGCAAAGAAAATTTAATGATAAATATTTGAAAATATTTAATGACTCAGCTGTTCTGTTTAGTTTTCTATTTTCTTTTTGTGAACGTAAAACACTTGTATGCAAGTGTTTTGTAAACATACAAGTGTTTTGTAAGCTTTCTTGAGCTCAAATTTTCTAGTTCTATTTTTTTTTTACCAAGTCAACAAATGTTTTTATTTTTAATATTACAATGTAACAAAAGCCTGGAGATATAACCATTTTGTATTTATTATCATTATTCCATGTCAAGATTCAAAATTTTTTAAATCATAATCTCTTTTAATTTTTTATTCAACTTTTTAAATTTACTGTAGTATTGGTAAAATTACAAAAGCAAAAGTTGTCTTAGTAGGCATGGGAAAAGGAGTTGGCAACATTTAATTCAGCAGCCAACCCCTGGATTATGATGATAATTATATCTAGAAAATGATGCCATGTGGTTGGCAGCCACAAAAAAATAACACATCCTTATGCTTAGATATCCCAGAATAGAATGTCCCTAGTGTCTGTATCTTAAGTGAAGTGTATGTGAAACTCAGAGGAATAAATACTGGACCTTCCCGTAAGCTTGATTTCTCTCCAAATTATTAACAGAAAGTAAGAGAATCAAATATCAGCCTGCATAGAATACTGTTACTGAGAATGAAAACTCACCCATCATTCATTCGAAGTAGCTGTTCTCTACAGTGTCGTCCTTAAATCCACAGGTCTCTAAAATGTTGCTTACATGAGACACTAGGAGTTTGAGTTACTGGCTGAGTCAGCAGGTCACAGAGACCTCGAATAGAAATTTCTGTTGTTTATTTAGGAAATGAAAGAGATTTGTAGAAATATGGAAATTACAGTCTGTTATTTGCAGGGACGTCTCTTTGTTTTAGGCATTCTGAACAAATACGCAAGTGCTATAAACAACCTAACACTAAAATTTTTTCAATGCCACAATCCAGACAAATAATAAAATGTAATTGATAGGCTTAGAGATCATGAAGGAGCTGTTGTTTGTTGAGGAGTTTTCATACCACAATATTCTGTTACTAAAATAATTGACTTTTATTCCTGGTGCTGATACTGGAATCTGTACTTTCTGGTATAAAATATCTTTAAGCACTTTAAATATATTTACTGTTTCAAGTTTAACCCAAAGAAGGAAGCTTTTGGTGTTCCTAAACCACTCTGGGTGTCTTAGATTTCCCTTCCTTCAGAGAGTGCACCACAACCATTCCCTGCCCTGAACCAGACATCTTATGCTTAAACCCTGTTAGGTAGGCAATGGTGAGAACGCATAGCCAAGCTGAATGACTTCCCAGATCTTAGCTGTGTGGTGCACTTCCTGGACTGATGGACACCGACACACACTTCCCCTTAAATCAACCCTGCTTTAATAACCTGGATCACTGAAGGGACTGGGCTGATGCAAGCCTACATTCAAGCCTGCCCCTGCTGGATTGCATTCAGCTTGGAAAACGAGCATGTAACAGCCCCTGGCAATGGTCTTTGCTTACATGGGAAGTCCTCCCAGCCACTGCTTTAACTCCAGTGACATTTTCTCCAACACTTAAGACTGCAAAGAACTTGGCAATGTGGGAGGAAACAAAAAAAAATGTTTTTAGAATTTTGGTTGGCAAGGCTGCAAGCTACTGAGACTATATGAATTCTGAGGCAAGAGGCCAGCTGTGATTACTAAGGCTCACTCCTTTCACTATATAGATGGCCACTTTATGATACCTGTACCATTTTTAAAGAAAAATTCTAATCATGATGCATACACCTGCTTAGATGCTTTTGCCACCAAAATTCGCAAGTCCTTGGAGGGCTTCACTTCATTTGTGACAAGATTCACCTCTCCTTCAGAAGCTTTTGTACTGCTGAAGACTAGATGCTGACTTTTGGTTAGCTAATTGGCAGCCTGTGGACTTCCAACATTTCTCATTTTACCCACAGGGAAAACTAAAACCTCTATGAGAAGCTAGCACATACTTCTAAGATGACTGTTTTCTTGCTCATCAGCTTTTCAGGGGGGTAGAGGACACAAACAGAACCTTATTTTTCACTGTACTCTATTCTTGTTTGGCTCCTGTCCCGCTTCATAGATAAGGACATAGAGGCAAATTTGTGCAATGCCCTAGAGCAAATCAGGGAAATAAGAAGGTATGGCATTAGACAAGAATATGTACCACTCTCCAACACATCTCTGGAATGTTCATTCTTTTTTTTTTGAGAGGTTTTTGCTATAGGACGGTGTGCTCTTCAGAGAAACAGAGAGACAGCGAGAAATCACCCCCAAAGGGGGAAAGTTTTGCTGCAATCCCTACTTCTACATTCCCCTCTCAGGATCTTGGGCACACCTGCCTGGTGTGAGTTTAAACCACCAGGTCTGGGATTCGAACCGTGGTTGATTACATTAGAATCCAGTGATGTAGCCATTAAGCCAATTACTGGTCCCAGAATGTTCATTCTTTTCAACAGGGTCAGCTGCAAATGCATAAACATTAGGAATAGAGTGTCCTATATATTTAACTCTCTCAAAAAGTCACTGGGTACTACTGAACACAACTTGCAATAAGTAGATAACATTTACTACTTCTTGTACCACTAAGTAGAAGTTATAACACTTAAACAGAAAAGCTGTAGTCGCTGTTTCCTTGGGAGGTAATCCTCCATTTCTCAACTCTCGTTAGAGAGTTTGGACCATTAGAGAGAATCAGGAGATATTTCAATGCTAGAACAGAATTTTTCTTCAAAGAAGTTTGTTCTTTGTTAGTTTGCCTCACAAATGGCCTCCCACCCTTCTGTGTAAGATTTAAAATACCATTTTGCATGCTGCAGAAGGAAATAGTGGTTTCCTTCCCTGACTGTTGTGTTTGTCTCTACTCATGCATTGAACCTGCATTTGTTAGGTAGAAATAAGAGTTTATTGGGTCTATTCAATGTCAAGTGTCGATTAGTGAACAAGTTTATGATAGCAGTCTTGATACTGTAAAATTATAGATGAAACAGTTTTCAATTAAGATAATACACAATGTTTTATTGAACAGTTTTAAACAAAGTACCTATGGCTTGGTGTCAGCTAAATGTTGCATCACTCATATAGGGCAGTTAATCAGTTACAAAGTGAATTAATCCCTCAAATATAGAAATATTTTGCTTCAGAAACCTTTCTAATCTCTAAAACATATTTCTGAACTTTCTGATATATAGCCGCCTGAGTCACCTCCAATAGAGATGGTAATTTTTACTCACATGGGGGAAATATAGAATTCTATTAATCCAATATAGCAGTAAATACTGGTAAACAAACAAATAGGAAAGTGACAAAGTTGATTCAGAATATAATATCCTCACACTCTCTATATAACCTGTGTAGGTGTGGATGATTTAATTTCCTTCCCATATCAAAAGCCATGTCTTTTCTAGGGTGATATTAGACTAGATTTTAGTGATAGTGGACTGAGCTGTGATAGTGCCTATTTAAAAAATTAATTTAATGTGGTTGATTTTTTTTTTAATTTAGGTCCTATTATTTGGAAACTTACATGAAATCAGATGTATTAATGCTCTGTATTAGAGGGGAGTTGGACTTTAAAGTGATCATGTCTTAATTGCCATGATTGCAGTCCTAAATACAGCAGTGACAAGTTTAAGAGAGAATAACATTTCAGGATTAGTGCTTTAAATTAACAACTCACAACTTTGTAGACTCAATTGAAATCTATCATGTTGAAGATAGGCAAAATTTATATTCAGGGATACCTCTTACATTTTCTAGGATTTCTTGGCCTTATTAATTCAAATCTTACTCTCAATGCATGCATGTAGCCAAGATAATTACTAGAAGGCAAGATCAAAGCCAGCATATTATAGTCCTATTCCATTTTCTGCTGATGTGAGTGATCTGCCTTTCCTTTGATGTTGTATGCTTCTACAGCGAAAGTACAGAGGATAAAAATACTACACCATGTAATCTGGCATTTATCCCATGAGAGCAGAATTCCAAATTGTGACACATGTCAAGAAGTTAAAAAAAATAACTTAAAAGAGACCTATGCTTTATAAAGTGACATACTCTGCATTTAAACACCATCAAACATCATTTCCCATTACAAATTTAGTCCCTGATATAAAATTCAAAGAATTTTTGTAACTTTAGTGGAAGAAAATAGTTACCATATTTACTAGCAATTACATTAACTGTGCATCTGAGCCTTTATCCCACCTAATGAGGGCTGTTGAGAGGAAGCAGCAGTCAGTGTACACACACAAATACATGTGTGTATATCCGGTCAAGGATTAAGAGTCACTTTATGTGTATTCTGCACATAGATCTTGCTGGTTTGTTCTGAGTCTTCTATCTCCTTAGGTTATGAGACCGAATGACTCTCTGATATCTGAACTTCTTGTAATTGATTAGAGAAAAATATTTCTTGGTCTATAACATTGTATTTCTCTTAGCTATTTGCTTTTATGTTAAATCCCTGGTGATGTTTTATTGGACAATATACCATTGGTCTCATTTTACGGTATATAACAGTTCCTGTTCTGTCTTAGTTTACCTTATAGAAACATGTTACATGTGTGTATATGTATGCTTGCTTAAATATGCATAAACAAAGGGATTGTGGTCATATTTCTTCATTACCTTTTCTGGTCAATTCAATTGAGGTTTTTTCCCTTCTGAAGGAAAGTAATATTTTCCAATCATGCCTGAGTTACTAGTTGATTCTGGTCCATTTTATTTGGGACTCAGAGCCCTCCAAGGTACCATGATCAGACCTGAGTGTTTTGACGGGAAAATGGAACATTGTTTGAACTTCATGGCTGTCATTTCTAAAGCACAACACCCAATATCGAGAAAATTGGTTTTGATAGAATACGACTTAACCCACACACTTCAGTTCAAATCGAAATCAAAACTATTTTTTATTTTGAAAAATAATGGCTTTTCACTTTCCTATAAACTATATTTTCAAGAACATCCAAGTGCTAAAATGATCATAAGGGATGGTAATAAAACAAAATGCGTGTGTGTGGTTTTGTGTGTGTTTACGTACATATGAACTTCTTCCTTATTTATTGATGGGAGTGAGCTTCTAATAATAAGGTAAAACAATAAAATTAAGATCATTATGCAAAGTTGAGTAACACATAAAATTAGAAAAGAAGTATCCCTAGTGATCTTTGGTATGTTACAGAATGCGGTGCTGCTAAAATACCACATATGAGCAAATGCTACAATGATTTTCAGAAACTGCCAAGGTATAGCTCTGATGTTAATCTCTGAAAAATTTCTAGTGCCTATTTTCTTTCTTTCTTTCTTTCTTTCTTTCTTTCTTTCTTTCTTTCTTTCTTTCCTTCCTTCCTTCCTTCCTTCCTTCCTTCCTTCCTTCCTTCCTTCCTTCCTTCCTTCCTTCCTTCTTTCTTCCTCTCTCTCTCTCTCTATCTTTTCTTTTTTTAGAGAGAAATTTTTGCTATAGGATGCATGTATGTTCACTGGACAGAGAGACAGAAAGTGAGAAATCATCCCCTGGGGGGGATGGCCATGCTGCAATCCCTTCTTCTCCATTCTCTCAGGATTTGGGGCATGCACACACATGCTCCTGGCATGAGTTTTTAAATCAGCAGGCTCAAGATTCAAACCATAGTCGACTACATGGGAGTCCAGTGACATAACCATTACCCCATCTGCTGGTTCTCTAATGTCCATTTTCTGACAAATTCTTCTGAGACAATGTAAATACGGGATGAAAAATCATATTTTGCCAGTATGGATTTAATTAGAACAAGTATATAATCTGTCTTTTTCACTTGAGTGCTACAAGAAAACATCATTTCACTTCACCTATTAATTGTATATTGGTCCTTCTGGTTAATTGCATGTGATTCTGAAGACAGAGAAGTTTTACGTTTTGTTCATTAGTAGCTACTCTTTCCTTACCATTATTCCTTTTCTGTTTCCATTACTCGGTCCTCCCCATTTTTCTCACTTGTGAACACCAGTGTTTTCCAGGTGTCAAGCACTTTATGTCCCTTCTTTTCATGATCCCACTATCTAGGTTTCAGGAACTGAATGCATGCCTCCACTCCAAATTCACACACTGAAGCTCTCACCCTCAGTTGGATGATATTTGGAAACAGGACTTTAGAGAGCTGATTAGGTCATGAGCGTGGAACCATAGTGATGAGATTAGTGCCCTATATATTAGGCCAAAGAGCTTTCTCTCTCTTTCTTTCTCTGCTGCATGAGGATGCAGCAAGAAGAAGTCCATCTGTTTATCAAGAGGAAGGCCCTTGCTGGATGCTGCAACTTTAAGCACCTTGATCCGGACTTCCTCTGTCTAGAACCGTGAGAAGTGAGTATTTGTTTAAGCCACCTAGTCTATGGTGATTTTTATAGTAGTCCACATTGACAGAGACACGAGAAAGTCATTTCTGCTCCCACAGTTCTAAATTACATTCGATTTCTGAAGGTCCCAAATTTCCATCCTGAACCTCCACGCTGAATCTCACACATGAACTCTACTGCATTTTCCTATTGTCTGTCTATATTTACTCACATTTCTAACCCTGTAGAACCATTGCTATGTTTCAGGCACTATCCCAAAGGCTTTCTATGTCTTGACTAATGTAATCCTCTTAATAACTCCATCAGTTGCCTTCTTATTATTTACAGGTTTTAGAGACAAATATGAGACATAGTTATTTACCTAAGTATACACAGAGAAAAACTGCTATAGTTTAAATGTGTCCCTTGCCCCAGATCCATGTATTGAAATCTGGTGTGTTATTATAATGGTGTTCAGAGGGTGGAGATGGATTCCTATCATGGTTTTGAAAGTTAGAACCCTTCGGGAATTGATTGGGATTGGGTGAGATTATCAGGGTGATGCCCCTGTGATTGACTCCATGTAGCTTTATAAAGAGACACAAACACAGATATGGACCAACTTTCTCTCTTGATTTTTCATCTGTGACACTTTGGGATTATGCAGGGAGTCCCCTCCAAACAAAGCCTCTCATCAAACGTGTCCCTTAACTTTGGGCCCTCAAATTCACGCATGGCACATTTATTCTTCCCATTGCTTCAAAGTGCTTGGATCTAGTTTTCTTTCCTTTCTTTTCTTTTATCTTTTCTCTTCTTTTCTTTCTTTTCTTTTCTCTTTTTTTTTAAAGAGATATTTTTGCTATACGACACAAGTGTTTGCCAGAGAGACAGAAAGTAAGAAATCATGCCACAGTTCCTTCTTCTACACTCTTCTCTTGGGATTATGGGCAGGCATGCACACACACCCAGTGTGAGTTTAAGCCACTGGGTCCAGGACTCGAACCACTGTCAACTCCGTGGGAGTCCAGCAACATAGCCATTACACCATCTGCTGGTCCCCAACCTAGCTTTCTTTTATTATTTTCACACGGTATCTAGACCATCAGTTTGGTTTTTGCAGAATCTGCTGCATGTGAAGGCCATCATCATTATCTCTCATCTGGACTATTGTAATATCCTCCTGTCTGGTCCCCTGCAGTCTGTGTTACAGGACAGCCAGAGTAACCCTGCTGTAATACACAAAAACTCAGTCACTTCTGTGCTTGGTGTCCTCTTGGGGCTCCCCACATCATTCAAAATAAAATGTGATCTTCTGGGTATGACTAAGAAGAGCCTCATGGTCTGGTAGCCATCCACATCTATGAACTCACCCTCCTTTCTTCTATTTAAATTTTTTTTCTCTAATGTCATTCTAATCAAAGGCACTATTTCTCACTGAGAAGACAACAGTGGTCTGTAGTGCCTACTGTATCTTTGTCCCTCTGTGTCTTCTCTTTTTGGTTGATAAATAGCCCTGAATTACAAATAATAGATGCTATATTATTTATTTGTAACCCGCTTTCTTACTATAAGGTAAAATCCATAGGGTTTCAGCCTTTTACCTTTTTTTTATAGTAAAATCC
Organism: Tupaia belangeri chinensis; assembly: GCF_000334495.1. Lineage (NCBI taxonomy): Eukaryota > Metazoa > Chordata > Mammalia > Scandentia > Tupaiidae > Tupaia > Tupaia belangeri. Next base: position 500,470 of record NW_006209652.1, read on the forward strand.
TGAATGCCTCAACTGAATTTGGACTAATAAGTATTCGATACACATGTGGTGAGTAAATTATTGGATAAGTAGAATGGGTTTGAGAATCGCTCTAAATATATTCTGTCATTATTTCTGTGGAAATGAACCAAAGGATCATGTATTTCTGGTGGGAGCCACTAACCTGGTTTAACAAAGAAACTGAACATTTAACAATATATTAATGAGGTAATTAACATTGCGCTAAAGAGTAATGACTTTAACTGTTAAAAGTCATTTAAATTTGTTATTAACATGTTTCTAAACTGGGTTTTCAAATCTCTGTTCTCAAATATATTCCTGCTCCATTGCTCCACAAACATTTCGCTTTTTAAAAAAGCATTTTTTATTGAATTTTATTTATCATTATTATTATTACTACTACTTCATTTGCTAATGGGCACACATGTTCACCAGAGAAAAACAAAAGGAGAAAGACAGAGACAGATTATTTATGTTAATAATAAACTTGTAATTGAGATATACAGGGCCAGACACTGCATTCCCTAGCCTTGGTCACTCCAGAATGTAGCCATGTCACATGAAATGACATTCTTGCCAATAAAGAGATGAGCCGAAGTGATCGATATGTGTCATTGTCAGATCCAGGACTTAAAACATTGTGCTTGGGTTGTTCCACACTTCCCTCTTCCCATGAGCTGCAAGATAGACATGTCTGTATCACAAGTCTAGCCACATAATCAAAACCACACCCAAGGAAAGATGGAGAAAAAGGATAAAAGAAATGTGTGTCCCGTATGGATCACCTATGTGCAGAACAGCCAGCTTAACCAGCCTAAAAGGACACATTAAAAAAAAAAAAAGAATACTTTTATTAAAAAATGTTTATTTATTTATTTAATACATTAATTTTTTAAAAGTTTTCATAGGGCACATGCTCCTACTAGAGAGAGACACAGAGAGGGAGGGAGATGTGAGAAAGCAAGCCGCTAGGTCTGGTCGGCCACATGGAAATTCAGCATCTTATCCACCATGCCACCTGCTGGTTCCAGGACATTCTTTTATTATATGTTCAGAATCATTTTGTCTGTAGCTTAGCATTTTTCTTGAATAATGCCCCTACGCTCACCTTTCAAACTTCCTTCTGGTTAGGATGGGGACATTTTGGAGCTTAAACAGCCATCTCAGAACATACCATGCAGTAAACTGCTCCATGTTGATGGCATAAGGGAACCAAATTTCTTTTCATCACAGAACCCATAATAACCGTGATCTTCATATATTTAGACATTGTTTGTAGGAAACAGTGAGAAAATGGCTTTATATAAGCCACATTTATTTTAAATTTCCATCACTTGAACTGAATCTAACTCCAACTGATAAACCGTGGTGCATTCCCTAATAATCAAATTACCTGCATTGTGTCAATTATTATAGAACCAGATCAGAAGCAGTTCTGCCGAGGCCAAGAGGATTACCTCTAGCTTGGCTATCAGCACCTTCTTTGTTATCCAAGAGAACACAGTTCTTCTTCAGGAGCTGTTATGTCACATGTACAAATGAGTAGGTATTATAAACCTGAGATACAGGGGTTTTCATTACCAAGTTTCCATTTATCTTGCTGGAAGAGTTGCCTGTTTCTTTCCTGTGATATCCCTGGAAGATAAATTTGTTGCAATAAGAGAAAGGAAAGTCTTCACTGAAATCCACACTAGACAGTTCAGGTCAGTTTTAAAGTATATTTTTCAACTTCCTCCCCCATACCCACCCAGGTCCAGTAAAATTTCAGTGCCCATCTTTATTTTTTAAAAGAGAAAATAATATAATACCATTATTTTCAATTCTGTTTCAATTTTAGGTAGCAAAATTGCCACAACCCAGGACAAACAGATGATGTAATGGTTATGTCACTGGACTCCCACATAGTGGACCTTGGTTTGAGTCCTGGACTCGGTGCCTTAAAACACGCATGCGCGTGTGTGCTCAAGATCTCAAGAAAATACAGGAGAAAGGATGGTATCATGGCCATCCCCCACTTGGGGGTGATTTCTTGTTTTCTGTCTCTCTGTTGCTCTGGCAAGTCCACATGCGCTACAGCAAAAATCTATAAAATAAATAAATAAAACCACCACAACCTACCTATCTCTCTTTCAATACCTCTATGTAGGGTGCTGTGAAGATATTGAACCTAAAATGTCTCTAAACTCACATTCTATAATTCCAGGTCTTGGGTTTTTTGTTTGTTTGTTTGTTTGTTTTTTAAGAGGTTTTTACTATAGGGCACGTGCACTCTCCAGACAGACAGAGACAGATAGAAAGCGAGAAATCATCACCCCCCGGGGAGATGGCTAAGCTGCAATCCCTTCTCCTCCATTCTCCTCTCCAGATCTTGGGCACACACGCACATGCACTCGGCCTGAGTTTAAGCCACCAGGTCTGGGGCACGAACCAGGGTTGACTACATGGGAGTCCAGCGACATAGCCATTATGCTAACTGCTGGTCCCATGGTTTGAACTTTTATACATTTGGGAACTGGCCTTATAGTCCATTCCATTTCAGAACTGATTCCTATAAACATGATCAAAAAAGGATGAGGAAACTACAAATTGACAACCTGATATTTAGCTGGGAGAGCACTTTTCTTATTTAACTATCAAAAGAAAAAATTGTGTCTGTTCCAAAAGTACTAGGCAAATAGTAATTGACTGTATGTTTAAAAAATAATACTGATTGACAATAGTGATAGTCCAACATAATTTAAGGTTAATGTGGATAATTATAAATAACATTTTGTAGTCCTGTAGATTCTAAAGCATTTCAATAGCAGTTATTAAATTTGCTTTTCATAGTGGTTCTGTGGGGTAGATTGAGCAGGAATTATGATATTGTACACTTCTTTTTTTTTTTTTCTTTAAGATGCAGAATCTGGCCCAGCAGGTGGCATAGAGGTTAAGGCAGGGGGATTTCACATGGCCAACTGCAGTTTGAGTTCTGGATCTAGTGGCTTGAAAATCATGCTAGGCATGTGTGCCCTAAATCCTAAAGGAGAATGGAGGAGAGGGGATAGCAGCATGGCCACCCCCCGGAGGGGATGTTTTTTCACTTTCCTTCTTTCTCTCTATATCCCTCTCTGGTGAGTACATATATATGTATACACATATATATGTATATATGTGTGTGTTGAACAACTGTATAGCCAACATGTAAAAAAACTGAATTTCAATATTCCAGCATCTGTCACATTTCTACTTAGCATATAGGGTATTAATGAGAAACTTAAAATCTCTATTTGCAAGATTGTGTTCCTTTCTAATTTTGCACACACAGAGAAATAGTACCAATTTATGCAAAAACAGAATAAATAAGAGGCATAGCTTAGTAAGAATTCTGCCTACTTCATTGGAATACTGTCCAGTAGTGAGGACATGTTTCAAGTTGAAGAGATGAAAGCTATTAAATAAATATTTTAATGAAGTTAGTTTTCTCTGATATGACTTTTAATGCAAATTTGCTTTTACCTTCAAAGAAAGCATCAAGTGCCAGAAGATAAATCTATACTAGAAACTATCTAGCTCATAATGATCATCACTATAACCAATACTATCATTATGAAAAATGTAACGTCTATTACATTTAAAGTGAGAGAGGCCATACCTTTTTATGTGTTCTTATCGCTGAAAATGTGGTAGTTGCTTCATAGCTGTGAGATGGGGGACCTTTTGTTTAGTACCAGTAAGAGATGGCTAACCTTCCTTTCTACATGCCTATGCTCTAAAACTGGATTTTGAGAATAATGTGCTTCCTTTAGAAGAGTACTAAGCAGTAATTCTGGTTACCTCTGGATCTGTGTGTGGCCAGCTACCTAGATATTTTGAACAAGTATCCACTCAATATCCTCGAACAAAAGGTGGATTTGTTGTTGATTAATTTTGTTTTCCTTCAAAACTGCTGGATTGGCTGGTAGTCTTGGCACTTTATATAGATGGCCAGTTTCCATAGTAATTATCCTTTTGCCTAGTGAATAATGATTTCTTGAAGGGAACTCATCTGATGCAAAGCCTAAAATCTAATTCTATAATTCAAGGAGAGCACAAGAAGGTGTGGAAAGGAGGTCATTTAAGCAGTTCAGAAACCACAATCAATGTATTAAAAATATGTAATTCTTTCCTTCCATAAGTAAACTGCACAAAAACCCACATAAATGGTGCATAAAGCTTTCATGACTTAGGCCCTAGGCTACATATTTAAGTGGTCCCAGCTGTATTCACATATAAACAGCAGCACTGTATATTAAGAATCCCAGTAATAACAAAACAGCTATAACATTATTAGCATGATTTTATTTTTATTTTTATGGCTTCTTGACTAGTTTGACAACTACCTACTGGCTCTTAGAAAATGGCTAACATGGCAGTTACACATACTTGATATAGCAGAAGATGGACATTTTAGTTTTACTCATGGGATCATCCATAGGAAAGCTTCTCAGACAACAAGTTTGGGGTCTCGAGTTACAATGAACATCCCATATACAGGCTTCCTTGTTATCAATTAATTCAACTTACTTCTTCATCAATTTTTTCCCCCTTCAGTCTTGATGGTTTTATGACCTAGACCCAGGCAATACCCTTAGGCAGTTCATGTGATAATTGACACATTTTCTAACACGCTATAGTGATGCCCAAGTCACTGCTTTCGGGCCGTGACTGGAGCTTATTGGAGTCTGCAGCAGGGGCTCCTTTTATCCTCATACATCAGAATACACTGACAGCTCTCCCATGCAGGGACCACGCAGATCTCTCCCCCAGGAAAATATATGCAAACACCTCCAGAACATTGAAATGGTTGCTAGGCATCACAACGGTGACATCTTTATGATAAACACAGTATGCAAAAGAAGGTCTAATAAAAGAATAACAAATTATTACATCCAGAGGGCAATTTTACAAGATTAACTGGTGTAATAAATTACTAGTAGAGTCAGAATACCACGTTACCCTTTAAGGTATTTCATAGTGGAGACAAAATGAACTGGCCTATAAAAACCCAAAGAATGTAGGAGAGAATAACAAAGTGCTTTTCAGCATTTCTTAAAGATAGTCATGATCCTTGTTCTATACTATGGTGAGTTCAGCAAGTAATTATTGTAAAATAAGGTTATGCATGCAGTTCATGCTAACAGGACTATGTTTATTATCATTTTTCATACTGTTTTTGGATGCTTAGTAACATTGCAATCTATATACTACCAACTTAAGAAAAAGCCCATAGAGTTTTATTTCTAAATCAATTTTAATAGATAAAATATTACAGAATAAATACCAGAATTTGGATATATTTTATAATAATTAATATATATGTATGACAGGGCAGTAGAAGTTTTTGTATCTCTATGAAAGACAATGCATTTCTTAATTTGATTTTGATTAGGTATTCAGAAATTCAAAAGGGAAATGTTTCTAAATTTCCATATTTAATCTACATTACCTGTTTATTTAAAAAACTAACTAATGCTTCTTTACTTTATTTTTTGGACTATACTTCTAACATGCTATGAAACTAAGGGAAAAAAATAAAGAGTCTCAGCCTGACTATTAGACATATCAAAATATATAGACTTATAATTTGTGTTAAAAGAACAAATGTTCTACTCAAATGTGCACACCTATTCATTCATTAATAATAATTCTAATTTCCAGTGGAAAGTCTATTTTTTTTTCAAGAAATAAAGAAAATTAAAAGAAAAGGGGAGGAACAGAGTAGAGAAGAAGGAAGAAAAATGGGGAGGAAAAGATAGAGAGGTTGAGAACTTACTTAATCCCTCCACTACCCACCACCCTCGTCATGTTTTCCATCATGGTTGCCATACAATGGTGTTTTATAAGGAGATGTATGTATGAATAGCACAGTGTTCCAATACTGTCTAACAGGGTGTTCTTCACCTGATCAGGATAATAAATATTTATTTTGACTTATGTTGCAATCTCCTCAAGGTGAACTTGCTAAAGCTGATAGTATGTTCTTGTTGAAGAAAAGGAGTGATGAAGTTAGTGTTGATAATTACAGGTTGTGGCTTAGACAAAGGATTGGGGGAGTGAGAGATAAGAAAGGTATTGAAGTTCCTCAAGAATGTATCCATTATCCTCCTCACCAGGAGTCTGTGGAAAGTAAAACCTTCTCAAAGAAAAGATGGCTCCATTGGCTAGACTGCCTAATCAGGACTAATTTGATATCTATCGGTGAAAGTCACTACTCATATTTTTTTCTTTTTAAATGTGAATTGATTATTTTTTAAAATTACCATGCAGAAGGATCTTTCATCTTTCTGTGATGTTCTTCCTTTCTTTCTGTAGAGCTGTTTCTGCCCTATATAATTTTTCCTTTTCATTGAAGAAACTCTTAATACTTCAGGACACACCTTACAAGAAATTCTGTCAGACTTTGTTATTCTGAGGATCTTTATTTCTCTTTTTCTTTGGGAAGATGATATCCTTTGATATAAAATATTAGATTAATTCTTTCAACACTTTATATATTTCAGTGTTCTCTTCTTGTTTGCATAGTTTCTGATAAAATATCCACTAGGATTCTTATCTTAATTTCTCTCTAGGTAAGATTTTGATTTCCTTCCTCTGACTTCTTTCAGCATTTTGTCATTGACTTTGTTTTACTCTAGTTTAAAAATGATAATCCAAGGTGTGGATTTTTTATAACATTTATTTGACTGCTTATGCTCTGTGCTTCTGGATCTATGATTTGACATCTGCTATTAATTTTGGGGAAAAAAAAGCCATTATTATTACAAATATTTCTTCTCTCTCTTCCTTTTCTGTCCTCATTTCTCTCTCTTTTTCTATCCCTTCCCTTTTCTTTCCCCTTTCCTTTCCTTTCCTTTTTTTTTCTTTTTTTTTCAAAGGTTTTTGCTATAGGGCATGTGCACTCGCTGGAAAGACAGAGATAGAAAGAGAGACAGAAAGCAAGAAATCACCCCCAGGGGAGATGGCCACGCTGCAGCACTCTGAAGATCTTGGGCACTGATGCACATGCACACGGCATGAGTTTAAGCCACCGGGTCCAGGACTCAAACCATGTTCAACTACATGGGAGTCCAGCGACATAGCCATTACATCAACTGATGGTCCCTCCTTTTTTCTTTTCTTTCTTGTTCTCATCTCTTTGCTTTTCTTTCTTCCTTATGATATGCCAACTACATGTAAGCTACAATTTTTGAAAATTTCCAACAAATGTTGGATGTTTGAAGTTGAAAATTTTTCATTCTTTTTGTTTTAATTCATCATTTCAGTTACAGCAATTTTGATTTCTGACATTTCCTTATGATTCTTTCATAGAATTTCAATCTCTCTTTTATTTTGACCTGTTTATTCATGTATCTTATCTATTTTTTCCATTGAATTCCTCAACTTATTAACTATAGTTATTTCAAAGTTATTGATTTATAATCCCTACCTCTGTGACATATTTGAGACTTATTCTACTGCATACTTTGTTCAGACTTTGCTTTTTCTTGCCTTTTAACATAGTTTGTAATTTTTTGTTAAAAGAGTATAATGTATTGTATAATAGAAATGGAGTAAATAGGACTTTAGAGAGAATATTTATGTTACTCTTACTAAAATTTGGGCTTCTGTTTTTGCTATAGCTGTAGGGACTAGATACTTTCAATTCCTCTATTTCTACTGTACTTGCTTTGCTCTTTCCTGTTGTCTTTGGGTTTTCTTAGTGACTTCTCATCAGTTATAATCTGTGTTTTGCAGCTCCTTCAGCTGTAAGCCACTATACTGGAACATTGCTGCACTGGAATATTGGTGGTATCATGGAGAGGTGTGGGACGAGGAAAGAGTTCTGTAAACTTATGACTACATTTCAGTGTTTTTGTGGGCCTATGTCCCTGGACTGTGACCTTCACAAGTCTTCTTTCAGCATTTTGTCATTGACTTTGTTTTACTCTAGTTTAAAAATGATAATCCAAGGTGTGGATTTTTTATAACATTTATTTGACTGCTTATGCTCTGTGCTTCTGGATCTATGATTTGACATCTGCTATTAATTTTGGGGAAAAAAAAGCCATTATTATTACAAATATTTCTTCTCTCTCTTCCTTTTCTGTCCTCATTTCTCTCTCTTTTTCTATCCCTTCCCTTTTCTTTCCCCTTTCCTTTCCTTTCCTTTTTTTTTCTTTTTTTTTCAAAGGTTTTTGCTATAGGGCATGTGCACTCGCTGGAAAGACAGAGATAGAAAGAGAGACAGAAAGCAAGAAATCACCCCCAGGGGAGATGGCCACGCTGCAGCACTCTGAAGATCTTGGGCACTGATGCACATGCACACGGCATGAGTTTAAGCCACCGGGTCCAGGACTCAAACCATGTTCAACTACATGGGAGTCCAGCGACATAGCCATTACATCAACTGATGGTCCCTCCTTTTTTCTTTTCTTTCTTGTTCTCATCTCTTTGCTTTTCTTTCTTCCTTATGATATGCCAACTACATGTAAGCTACAATTTTTGAAAATTTCCAACAAATGTTGGATGTTTGAAGTTGAAAATTTTTCATTCTTTTTGTTTTAATTCATCATTTCAGTTACAGCAATTTTGATTTCTGACATTTCCTTATGATTCTTTCATAGAATTTCAATCTCTCTTTTATTTTGACCTGTTTATTCATGTATCTTATCTATTTTTTCCATTGAATTCCTCAACTTATTAACTATAGTTATTTCAAAGTTATTGATTTATAATCCCTACCTCTGTGACATATTTGAGACTTATTCTACTGCATACTTTGTTCAGACTTTGCTTTTTCTTGCCTTTTAACATAGTTTGTAATTTTTTGTTAAAAGAGTATAATGTATTGTATAATAGAAATGGAGTAAATAGGACTTTAGAGAGAATATTTATGTTACTCTTACTAAAATTTGGGCTTCTGTTTTTGCTATAGCTGTAGGGACTAGATACTTTCAATTCCTCTATTTCTACTGTACTTGCTTTGCTCTTTCCTGTTGTCTTTGGGTTTTCTTAGTGACTTCTCATCAGTTATAATCTGTGTTTTGCAGCTCCTTCAGCTGTAAGCCACTATACTGGAACATTGCTGCACTGGAATATTGGTGGTATCATGGAGAGGTGTGGGACGAGGAAAGAGTTCTGTAAACTTATGACTACATTTCAGTGTTTTTGTGGGCCTATGTCCCTGGACTGTGACCTTCACAAGTGCCTTTTCAGTAGAATGCTTTCCCCTTCCCCTTGGGCATACAGGAATTCTAGAATTAGAGTAAGAGTAATATACTTCTGTAACTAGGGTGAGCTCTGGTAAAATTACTTCCCTTGGAGAGAAAGACGTGGAGATGAAGTGCTCTCAGGGAATGTTTCACAGTGCGTACCTCTTCCACTGCCCCTGCCAGAGTCATGAGGCACTTTTTCTGGGCCATCGAGGGGAACCTGCTGGGGGGTCTGGGGGTAAAACTCACAAAAGAAGAGGAAGCTTCTTTAGACTGTGGTCCTCAGGACTCTCTTTTTTTTTTGGAGAGGTTTTTCACTATAGGGTACGTGCGCTCGCCAGACAGACAGAGAGAGACAGACATAGAGACAGAAAGTGAGAAATCACCCCCCAGGGGGGATGGTCACGCTGCAATCCCTTCTCCTCCATTCTCCTCTTGGGATCTTGGGCACGCATGCACACGCACCTGGCGTGAGTTTTAAGCCACCGGGTCTGGGACGTGAACCGCAGTCAACTATGTGGGAGTCCAGCGACATAGCCAGTACACTAACTATGGTTCCCAGGACTTTGTTATTCTCATGCTAGTCCACACTCAGTCTCCAACAATTCATCAAAATTATCATTTAAGGGTACATACTATTTTACAGTTTCAGAGGATTCTCCTTCAGATGAATTGATTGGCTGTGAATCTCTGAGTTTACCTGTCTCTTCAGAATTCTGGTTGCTTATTTTCCCTGTGTTCTCAGTTCTGGGTGATTTTTAGTTTGTTCAAATTTTTCTTGTAAAGACGGGAATAACAACTTGCATGTCTTTACACGTCAGAACTGAAACCTAAAGTTACTGATCTCTTTCACAAATGCTGCTCTCACATTTAAAGGTGCGCTAATCATATTTGCTGAAATTCTGGAAACATGCACACTATTCACTCATCTTTTATTTATAGAAGGAAATACTCTCTGGCTAGAATGGACTGCTTGCACGTCTGAAGTTGCAACTGTGAGGCCGCCACTAATTAAACTTACATTCAGTTATCTATTACCCCACTTTGTCTACCTCGCTAGGAGCAGCTATATGCGCGATGAATGGTATTGCATGTTGTAAAGCCCATCTACCTAGAGTCTTCTTTAATAGGAAGAATTTTTACTCTTTCCTTATTCATATGGTGATGGGTGAGTTCACCATTGGGTATCACAGTTTTCTTGTTTATGAAAATGTGAATAATAATACATAATAGCTTATCTCATAGAAAAATTACAAAGACTAAGTGTGCAGATACACTTAATGGAGATCATGTTAGGCACTTCTTAACCCCTGTATTACCTATCCAGTGTCTCAAGAAAAGCATTGTTTATCACAGGGAACCTACTGGACTTAAAATTCAACACCAATAGCATTGATATTAAAACTAGAATTATTTAGGTTTAGGAACATTTTAGACAATAAAGGTATTTCTACTTTTGTATAAGAAAAATGAAAAAGAATAAATTTCTTCATAATAAGATGCACTGGTTGGGACCAGCAGATGGCATAATGGCTATGTCGCTGGACTCCCACATGGTATACTGCGGTTGGAGTTCCAGATTCAGTGGCTTAAACTCGCTGGGTGCCTGTACATGCGTACCTAATATCCCGAGAGGAGAATGGAGGAGAAGGGATTGCGGCATGGCTATGCCCCCTAGGGGGTGATTTCTTGCTTTCTGTTTCTCTCTCTCTCTCTTTCTCGTGAGCACACGTGCCCTATAGCAAAAAACAAATGGATAAACAAACAAAAAGCAAACAAAACAAAACAAAACAAAAAACTCTCCAAAAAAAGGAAAAAAAAAAAGATACTCTGCACTTTCATGTGTCTTTCAAGCTGTCTACAGTGCACTGTGAAATTTAGATAGATGCCACATAGCTCACAGTAGTTGACAGGGGAGTGATGTTAAGAACTGGGCTGGAAAGTAAGCTCCTGATAAAGCCCTCAAACTAAGCCCCAGAATGGGCCATCCCTGTAAGTTCTACCCCACTGAGCACTGGGAGACCCCACTGCTCCCAACCCATGCCTCCAGAAACTCATCTTTGAACCCAGAAGGGAACTGAAAGCTAGATGCTTTCAGCCCTCCTCTGAGCCAACCCAAGCGCCCCACAGAGCTGCATCCTCACAATGCCACTTCTGGAGAGGAGAAGGGATTGCGGCATGGCTATGCCCCCTAGGGGGTGATTTCTTGCTTTCTGTTTCTCTCTCTCTCTCTTTCTCGTGAGCACACGTGCCCTATAGCAAAAAACAAATGGATAAACAAACAAAAAGCAAACAAAACAAAACAAAACAAAAAAACTTCTAAAAAAAAAGATTCACTGATAGGAGTCTAATTTTTTATTGTTATTTCTGTAGCTGTTATTGTTGTTTTTGGAATGTAGCAATTCCACTTAAAAGCATGTTGATTAGTTCTAACTCAATAGGAACTAACTAGCACATATTAATAGATAATGCAGTGACATGGAATGAATATTCATCTGGTAGGTGAAAAACTTTAAAATATATGTGCATAAGGGGAAAAGTAGCAGGAGTTCTTCATAGGAAAAAAAAAAACAAAACAAAACCTTGAAGACCACCAGACTGTATTTTTATAAATTAGTAGACATTTTGAAAGAGGAGTTTAAGTGTTTTACAATGCTACCTACCCCTGAGGATCAATGCATCGCATGTGCTGAGTAATTCCTAAAGACTAGCCCATTTTTAGTGTTCTTTATAATACCCTGTATTTGGCTTGGAATAATGAAAATATTCCACTAGCACCTGATCCAAAGTATGTCTTTTCAGTTATTATTTCAGTAAGACATTCCATGCATTTTACAGTAATTAAATATTGCCATAATCCAAGGGATCACCGATTTTTCAGTTGTATGGTTGTATGGTAGTTGTATCTTAACATCCTTTTATAGTAATGCTAATATTTCATATTTATAGAGTTCTATATCTGAGATGTTCAGTGTATTTCATGAATATTATACCAATTAATCCTACCTGACAAGTATTACTATTCCCAGTCTACAAGGTAACATTGAGGCTGCTGTGCCAGCCAAAGAGTTCGTTCTCTGTCTTGGGGGAGAAAAATGTGCATCACTCAAGACCTTTATATTAAGAATATATTGAAGACTGATTTTGGGGATAAGACTGTAGGAAAGCTATATGTGAATATAGTTTCTGCAGTCCTTGGTGCTAAGTCAGTCTCACCTTGAAAAGCTAAAGCAATACCCACAAATTTGTTGCTTATGTATTCGTTTAGTTCTTTAGCAACAGGCTAGAGATATCAATGGATTTATTAGTTATTTACTTTATAAAATGAGGACATTTATCTTAGAGATCTTCCAGACTTAACTTCAAGGCATAGGTACATGTATCTTCTTTTGTTCTTTAGATGGTAATTGAGTGAATCGGTGAAATACAACTCATCCTATGACCTCTTTGTTTTTATCTGTGTTTAGCCTTTCACCTGACCTTTGATCTCCAGTTTAGTTTAGTCTCATCAATTTTTGGTTTTGTAAATTTTGGCCTTTTCTTTAACTTTTGATCTGTGATCTTTTTCTTGATTTTTCCTCCAAAAGCCATTGATGAGTAAAAGAAAGAAATGCCAGTTGCAGAGCAAAGAAATCATCAAGGACATGCTCCTAGTACTTCACAAAGAGCTGGAATAGAGGAACACTTTCAATTTTGTACAATGGAGGTTGAGCACTTGCAAGCAACCCCTTCTGTACAGCTAAAAACTGATGAAGGCTCTGTTTAATATCAGTGTCAAATGCTAATGGGATAAAGCCTACGGGAAATCTAATGACTGAACCCATGGGAAGATTGTGCCAAACCCTTTGTTTAAAATCCTGGTGACACAATGCTGCTTTTATTTGAGAATGATTTTTCCTACTTTGTTTATTACTTAGTTAACTTTCTACAATGATTTTTCTTTTTCAAAATGAACTAATGTAACACTGGTAAACAGATTAAGTGATTGCTTCTTTTATTGTGACATTATGCTTTTGAACTTTTTAAAAATAGATAACGCCTGCAGTGTTGTTTCCAGAAGGTCATGTATTATTTTCCAGTCTCTTCTAGGGGTGTTGATCAGACTATGCTCGGGATCTGTAGTTCTACTTGAGTTATCTCTATGTTCTTTTAGTACTTAGGACTTGATATCCTGCAACATGGATTTAGTATCACTCCTGTACACTCCTAGACACAAAACTTTTATCCCTGTTATACTTCTGACTTCTTGTTTCCATCTTTGTACTGATATTAGTATCCAAATAAAAGATAGGTAAGCACTGTAATCTTTTATTTCCAGGAAGCCCCTGGTGATCACTTCATAAACTCACAATTGTGAATCAGACAAAGTTTTTTTTTTTTTTGCTAAGCTATTACCTAAATTCAGAAACCTCAAAATTAGGAGAATTCAAACTTTAAGCAGTAATCAAGACTTAAGTAGAAATAGGACTAGATATTTGTTCTCTGCAACAAAGGTTTGAGCACTGATATCAGGGTCAGAATCATAAATAGAATGTTTCCAAAAAGAGCTGGAGGTATGGTTAGTTCTTCAAATTCAGAGCCATGTTTCCACATGAATGCTTTTCTACCTTTAGTGTAGGATGTATATACAAACAATATGAACATTGTTAGAGAATATAGAATAAGAATTAGTACGTGTAATTGGATGAAAATGACCACATTTTTATTACCAAATGATTTTATCTCTATTATTACTACCAAACAGACAGACAAAGGCTGGGAGCGATTCAGGACTCTTCAATTCATAGTGTCCTTTGTAGGCAGAGATCACATCATTATTCATATAGTCAAATCTTTGTAAGTGTTTTTTAAATTAATGTCAAATACAAAGAGGAAATTGAATCCACAGGGAGCTATGCAGTTAAAGTTTGGTCCTTGAAAAAAAGTACGTATTAATTATAACAATGATAGTTACCACATACTGAGTAGCTATCATATGGCAGGACTGAGGTACATTATTTACACATAAAACTTAATTTAACCCTTTGAACTGCCTTGTAAAAATAGGTGATATTATTATCTCTTTTATTGATAGGGAAGTTCAGGATTAAAACAATACATGTCTATCAACATACAGATGGTTCCAAAACTCCTGCTCTTCTCTTTAATCTATGTAGGAGCCCTTGTATGCTTAAGTATTGTCGTAAGATATGACTTATATGTGTGTTTCTAAGGCACATGTCCTGAGCACCCATTATATGTTAGATATTGTACTATATTTCTTGTGGTATAACAGTGAGATGTTGTTAGAACCACCAAGAACCAAGAATTCTATTATAATTAAAGAAACCTAGTGCACAAGCAGAATATTAGAGTTCTTTGTAATAAGTTTCATATGGAAATATGTACTTGGTGTTAAGGGCACAATGGGAGTGATTTTAAAGAGGTATTTCATGCATGCATACAAAAAAGAGTATGGAAATAATATTCTGCATATATCATAAAAAAACAATAAAATAATCAAATTTTGCAGCATATTTTAGTTTTTTAAATTGTGCTATTAATTGGGAATGGTGAGTATAGCTAATATATTACCATGGTTTGAAAAAAATCATTCATGGGACCAGCAGTTAGCGTAATGGCTATGTCGCTGGACTCCCACGTAGTCAACCATGGTTCGAGTCCCGGACCAGGTGGCTTAAACTCACGCTGGGCGCGTGTGCATGCATGCCCAAGATCCCGAGAGGAGAATGGAGGAGAAGGGATTGCAGCGTGACCATCCCCCCTGGGGGGTGATTTCTCGCTTTCTATCTCTCTGTCTCTGTCTGTCTGGCGAGCGCACGTGCCCTATAGCAAAAAACCTCCACAAAAAAAAAAATCATTCAAATACCACAGACAATTAGATTTCATTGCCTGCTGATAGATCACTTGCTTATAAAATCTGGATTGTGGAGACTTAGATACTTACTACATGATAACTGTACCTTCTAATCAGCTAAATATTAGATAGTTCTCTTCATATATTTTATATCTCAGTACATAAAAATATCACTCTTGTTCTCTATTTCTTCCTGTGTCCTTTCGCTTTCCTTGTCCACATTCAACTGATGTCTCCTAAATCTACAGTGTATGGGAAACATAGGATAAAAGTATGAGTTTCTTGGGTATAAAATAATTTTGAAATCCATTCATAGTTTTTCATAATACACATTACCTATGTACTTTTTGAAGAACCTTTGTATACCTATGACTATTTCTCTTGAAATTCATGGACATATTTCCAATTGTTGATCAATTTGATAGCTCCAATTTTACTTTACAATGTAATCTGACTTTCCCCAAAAGTTCCTCTTTGTAGATCATAAGTGAGCTGACATTGTCATTAACTAAATCTTTAATGCCAGAGCCACTCTCTTACATTAGAATGTCAATTATTGTATTTCATTTAATTATAAGAAGTTAGTGATTATGACACATTTTTATCTTATATTTCACCAAAAAATTAAACCTTAATTCAAAACTAATTTCTTATTTAGTATGTTATTTTATACTTTAAAATATTTTTATTCTTAAATAGACAATAGTTTATCATCAATTACGTTGACATTTACATTAAAAAGCAGAATATAGGAAAAATAACTTAAGGTATTTCAAAATTACATCACCTTGAAAGTCATAATTTTCTGAACTTCTTTTAGAATATAATAATTGTTAATGTCTATGCTTTCACACTCAACTGTGTCCTGAAGTGATCATGACATAGTGTCCATGAAATAACTAAAAGTCTTTGTTATAAGTTACTAAGCTAGATTTAAAAAAATAATATGCCATGCACCCTTGTAATAATTGCTTCTTTCACTTGTCAGTATGCACTTTAGTTTCTTCCATATCTTTTCATGGCTCTATAGCTGATTTCTTCTTAGTGCTTGATAATAGTCCCTTGTCTTAATGTACCACAGTTCATTTATTCATCTACCTATTTAACAATCTCTCAGTTGCTTCCAAGTTTCTGTGAGTATAAATAAAGCTGCTATAAAAGCATCTGTGTGCAGGTTACCGTGTGCACATAAAATTTCAATTGCATTTGTTAAATACAAAGGAATATAATTTCTGGGTCACACGGCAAGAGTATGTTTAATTTTTGTAAAGCATTGAGAAACAGTTAGACTGTCTTCCAAAGAACCTGTACCATTTTGCATGTTCAATAGCAATGAATGAAAGTTTCTATTGCTCCATATTCATCACGTTTAGAGGAACTGATATCTGACAATCTTGAGCATTTCTATCCATGAACATGGAATCTCTCCATTTATTTAGTTTTCTTTTGTTTTTATTTTCACCAAAATAGTGTAGTTTTTCTCATATGGATTTTGTAGGTATTTTGTCCAGATTTGTATTTTGTAAGTAGAATTTCTACTATAAACGATTTTTTTTAAGAAGTTTTTGTGATAGGGCGTGTGCACTCGTCCACCAGAAAGACAGAGAGACAGAAAGTAAGAAATCACACACACACACACACACACCCAGGGAGATGGCCATACTGCAATCCCTTCTCCTCCATTCTCCTCTCAGGATCTTGGGCACACACACACATGCACCTGGCGTGAGTTTAAATCACTGGGTCTAGGACTAGAACTGTGGTCAACTACATGGGAGTCCAGCAACATAGCCGCAACTACTGGTCCCAATGATATATTTTTAATATCAAATTCCACTTGTTCATTGCAGGAATATGGGAAAGAGATTTTTTGCATATTAACTTGTACATAAATCTTCCAACCATATTATAATCACTGTTAGTGCCAGTAGTTTTTACTGTGGTTGATCCCTTAGCATTTTCTACATGAATGAACAGGCCATCTGCAAAAAAAAAAAAAAGGAAGGCGTATGTCTTTCTTCTGAATCTGTATTCTTTTTATTTCCTTTTTCTGTGTTATTACATTAGCAATGACTTCCAGTATAGTGTTAGAAAGCAATTGTGAGAGGACGACATTCTTTCCTTGTTCTCACCTTTAGTGAGAAAAGTTTTGAGAGTCTTAACATGAAGTATTATGTTAGTTATATTTTTGCAAATATAGTTCCCTCTATTAACAGTTTGTACACTGAGTAGTATGGAGTTTTGTCAGATACTTTTTCTTCATTTATTGAGATGATTATGCGATTTTTCTTTTTTAGCATGTTAATATAATGAATTATATTAATTGATTTTTTTAATACTGAACCAGTCCTGTATACCTGGAATAAATTTCACATGGTCTTGGTACATAATTTTTTATACATTGTTTAATAATCCATCTCTCCCCAATACACATCTGACTCCTTTTTTTTTAAAAAAAAGAATGTCTTTATTTAATTCCATTTGTTATTATTATTATTTTTATTTGACCAGAGAGAGAGAGAGACAGGAAGAGAGAAAGGGAAAGAAAGAATGGAAGCCACCATGTCTGGGACTCTAACCATGGTCGATTATGTGGGAATCCAGCATCTTTAACCACCATGCCATCTGCCAGGCCCCACATCTAACTTCTTAATCCTCTTCTCATTTCAGAATGCATCATATCCCAACAGACTACAAGTACTTTCTACAAATGCTTTCTCATTTTTATCTGAAAAGATAGGTTTTGAGACAATTAACTCATATTGTTTTAAAAGTTTATTTTGAAACTCAGAACTTAGACTCTAAGAGGCAATGCTCTTCGTTGTTCTAAGTCATGTGTTTTTTGCCTCAAATAATGAGCCTTGGTTATGAGCTTATTCTCTTTTTCTTTTAGTTTTTTTTTTTTTTTTTTTTGACACAGGTATGTGCACTTGCAGTAGAGAATCAGAGAGAGACAGTGAGAGGGAAAATGAGAAATCAGCCCCAAGAGAATGGCCACACCATAACCCTTTCTCCTGTACTCTCCTCCTGGGATTTTAAGCACTCATGCAAAAGCACCCAGCATGATTTTTCTTTCTTTCTTTTCTTTTTTTAAATTTTTGTGCTGCAGATCATCAAGGCTTTATTTTAAATTATAGAATAGAAAAAGTAAACAATATAGTCATATATTTTTCTTACGTCTCATAGAAAAATGCTTTCAGGGACCAGAAAATGGCATAATTATACTCCCACATAGTCAACTAAGGTTTGAGTCTTGGACCTGACAGCTTGAAACTCACACCAGGCACATGTGTGTATGCCCAAATCCCAAAAGGAGAATGGAGGAAAAGGGATTATAGCATGGCCATACCCCCAGAAGGTAATTTTTCAATTTCTGTCTCTGTTTCTGTCTGTCTCCCTCTGGTGAGCACCTGTACTCCTTATAGCACAAACTTCTTTCTATATAAAAAGGAAAATGCTTTGGATCACACTTAAAACCATCATATTTTACCCAAAGTATGCTGTGCACTCTGCCCTTAACTGCTTAAGTAGAAGTCCCTAACTTCTTTCAGCAAAAGACTGTATGGGAAGTAGGCTGCCTATTTTCTATGACCCAGTGGCTTTTTCCTACTCGGACTGATGAAGTCTTTTCTTGTGGTTCTCAATCACTGGAGAGCTTTGTCCTGGATGAGATCCGACATTCTGATGTCTGTGTGACTACAGCCAATTTTAAAACAGGATTTTTTCTTCGTTTTGTGTTTAGACTCAATGAAAAATGGCTTCCTATTCATAGGTGTAGCCACACATTTCACTTTTCTTCAACCTCTTCCTCCAGCTGCATGACAGATGAATTTGGTCTGACTCTGGTCATAATCGTTTCTTTGTCAATGCCTTCAGGTCCATCAGACTCCCTGTCTGCTTGAAGACCATATTGCTTCTTTAGGTCTTTCAGCTATTGTTTAAATTGTACAAATTTTTCATTATTTTGAAAGTCTGTGTCAGAATTCTTATTTTGTAAAGCCAAAATTTTCTTCTCTACTAGTAATTTAAAGTCTAGTATTTTTTCTCGATGTTCTTCTTTGATATGATTTATTGTAGATTGAGCGGTCTTTAAATAATGGTTTGTTTCTGATTCATTATAGAAAATTCAACCATTGCTTTGTCCATACTATGTTCACTGCTCACTTCAGTCTGGATTTCCACAAGATCCAAAGCAAAACTAGAAGCTGTGTCCATTCCAGAGCTGATTCATGTCTGGAAATTTTTAAGGAAAAGAGGATAAACTACACCAATGAAGGATATGAAACCCATTGAACCTGAACTGGAACTGGAACACCCTGGCATCTTGAATTATTACCTGACTGCCCATCCTATCTCTTCCCAGTCACAGCTTGTTTCCCACAAGCAAACCCCAATTCCTTTCCTCCACCCTTTCCTCCTGTTGCCCCTGGTGTAATTTCCAAACTGCCAGGTCCAGGACTTGAATCACAGTCAGCTATCTGGGAGTCCAGTCCAGTATTAACACATCACCTACTGACTCCAAAGCTTATTCTTTAATGGTTAATATACTGAAAGAAAAGATAAATACTATATATTTTTATACATGCATGCATTTGTCAAAAGTAAAGTAAATTGGGTGCTATTTCTTAGCATTTTTTTAAACTCTTTTTTTTTTTCTTTAGGGCACACTCACACACTAGAAAGAAACAGATAAACAGAGAGAAAGTGAGAAATCACACCTCAAAGGGGATGGCCAAAGTGCCTTCTCCTGCAATCTTCTGTAGGGAGTTTGTGCATGTATACACAGATTCCCAGCACATTTTCCAACCTGTTGGGTCCAGAACTCTGACTACACAGTCAGCCATGTGGGAACCAGCTTCCTTCAACACCATGCAACCTGGCTGGCCCTGAGTGCTCTTTCAAAAGATTGTCCCATTAATTTCTTTTTCACCACATAGTGTATCCTCTTAAATTTCAGCCATTTTGTAGGCCAGCTTATTTGCAATAACATTCTTAAATCCTCTTCCTTTGGTATATTTTTTAATTCATAAATTTTTAGATTGAGCATTATTTATGGGCTGAATTGTGTCTTTTCACCTAAATTTATATATTGAAAACCTATACTCAATACCTCAAATCATGATTATTTGGAGAGAGAGCCTTTTATTTTCATTTTTTGGAGAGGTTTTTGCTATAGGGCACGTGCGTTCACCAGAAAGACAGAGAGAGACAGAGAGACAGAAAGCGAGAAATCACCCCCTGGGGGGATGGCCCTGCAGCAATCCCTTCGCCTCCATTCTCCTCTCAGGATCTTGGCACACACATCCATGTGCCCAGCGTGAGTTTAAGCCACTGGGTCTGGGACTTGAACCGTGGTCGACTACATGGGAGTCCAGTGACATAGCCATTACACCAACTGCTAGTCCCAAAATAGAGCTTTTAAACTGGTAATTAAAGTTAAATGAGACCATATGGGTAACTCCTAATTTAACATAACTGTTTTTTTTTAATAAGAAGCGATTTGAACATAAATACACATAAAAGAATAACCAAGTGAAGACAGAGGGAGAAGAAAATCAATAAGAGGGACATCAAAGACATTACTATCAAAAGACATGCTAATATCTTGGTCTCAGAATTCTATCCCCCAGAATAGATGATGGCGATGCTCAAAGGCACTAAACTAAATAGATTAGCTCTTCTATGTGTTCATCAAAGTTGAGCTCCTAAGAATATTTTTTAATATTTTTATAAATAACTTGATTGATTTACTTACCTTATTTTTATGCTATTTTTTCATAGCAGACTTCATTCATACCTTTTCATCTTACTTATTTCACTGGGGTAAATCAGTAATTCACTTGACTCTATTCATCTTTATCAAAATATCCTTTAATGAGAAGGGATCTATATCCTATTCAACTTTGCTTGCTTGATAACCTATACTGGCAATTATCTAATGAAAAGATTTGATGAAAATTGTTTCTCTAATGCAAGAACACATATTTGTCATGAAATGGTCGTAGTGCTGAGAAAAATTCTGAAATCTTTGAAATAGTGAAAGAGACAAAAAGATAACAGGCTGTATTTAACAATGCAATACTCAGTGTTGTTCAGCATATCCATGGGTTGTCTAGTTCTATAGGAATCTGCTTCTGTCATTGTTTCTTGCTATTTTACTTATAACTTTTCAGGGATAGAAGTTAACCTTTCTAGTATTGATTATATCAGTTGCCCTGTTCATAAAGTTACAAGTAATTATTTTCTGATATAGATTCATTCCATCATCCCTACTTGAAGAGCTAATTCCAGACATTACATTGTGTTACTCCTTGAATAGTAAGTAATTGTGCATCTTTTTACATATTAATTTTAGAATTTCTGATTGTGTATGTTTGCATGTGTGTGTGTGAATGTGTGTCTATCTCTGGATTTCTCTTGAGTGAATTTTAACATCTTAATGACTTCTTCATTTATTAATGCATTAATATTTTTGCATATGTTCTTTTTTATTTCTATGACTCATGCATTTTATCTTTTAAAAAATGACTCTTTAACAAAAGCATATTGACAGAAATCATCTCAATGAAATTTATGTCAGTTCATCCAATTGGCTTAAATAGGAACTTTCTATTTACTGATTTTCTAGTTATTAAAATTCTATAAAGGTAACTTTGTACTTTCTCATTACATAACAATGAATAGGAAATTATTTGCTGTAATATTAAGACCTTTCTTTTTTTTATTCTTTCCTCTCTTCCTTCCACCCTCCTGTCCCTTCATCCTTTCTTCTTTCTTTTTAAATTATAGCTTCTTTACTTGAAAGAGACATGAAACTGATTTATCCTCCCTGACCATCATAGAACCAGTAGCACTTTGTTTACTTTCATTCTTTACTTTAAAAAATTTTATAGAGTTGTTTAAATGAATTTTTTTTAATTTATAATTTTTATCATGTTGTTGGCAAGCTGTTATCCCCAAATCAACTTGTTTCAGACTATTTTAACATTCTATTTTTTTGCACATTGATTAGAATACATTTCACCTAATTAGAAATGTAAAATCAGTATAAATGATGGCAATGCTCAAACTTCACTTCAAACAATCTTGTAGTCCTTTTAAGAACAGGTCAAAGAAATAAATTTAACTCATTAGCCTGGGGGTATGAGTGATCTCTTCACTGTACTGGAAATTGGCAGCCCTTTTGTCTAATGTCCTGAAGGAATTTGAGTATTAAGCTAATTGTTAAATACACTAAATAGACTGACAGTAGAATAACTGACTGCTTGCATGTATAAAATAGAAAAGGTATTAATGTCAAAAGAGATCCCTTATTGTTTAATATTTGCAGCCACTTCTATTTCAGTAACTTATGATACACCAGAAAAAATATCTGAAGTACAGATAGTATTAACTCTTCCTATTTTGTATTATACATAATTGTAATGATATCCCAAGAACTTATATATAAAAATTTCTGGAGGTCAGCAAGTGACATAGTGGTTAAGATGAATGGCTCCCATATGTTCAACTGCATGGTTGGAATCTTTGACCCAATAGCTGCAGAAGCACACTACTTGTGTGCCCAAAACCCCAAAAGAAGGGAGAAGTGGAGAAGGAATTGCAGCATAACCTTCCCCTGTGGGGGTGTTCTCACTTTTCCTCTCTGTCTCTAATAAGTACACACATCCTCTGACAACTTTTTTTCCACAGGTCCTTTTTAAAACAGAATAAAAGTACTGTACATATTTTATGTATGGTGAGTGTTATCTCTCTTATTTAATATGCTGCCTGTCTATACATGAATATTTGAATGAATCAACCTCCCTTTTAAAAGTAATAGTGACGTAGAAGTTAATTAGGAATGGCACCAGGGAAGCCATGATAGAAAGATGATGAGAAGATCATGCAAAGCCAGCCAGTTGGGTCTATTGTCTTTAGAAATCTAGTTTCTTTCTCTTTATTGTTTGCACCTATGGGTAGACTCCAAAGGGAACCAACTATTGTAAAATCCTCCACAGGTCACAAATAAGAATAATTAGAGTTAGGGACCAACGATCAGACAACTCCTAACTTTGAAATCTAAAGTACCTGGACCTTAAGTGTGTATGCATGAGGAAATGGTTTTCATGCATTCCTTTCAACAAATGTCAAGTATAAAAAAAATTAAAAATAAAGTACCTGAGCCCAATGGAAACTATGAGTTAAGTTGACAGACCCAAAATATGTGAACAATGCTGTTGAAAGAAGAGCTGGTGACAAAGGGTTACAATTAAGGTCAAAAGGTATCCATATCATGAGCCTAAATGATTTAAGTTTTTTTATGACCATTAACCAATGGTGTTTATGGCCCAAAGCTTTTAAACAAAGAGAGTCTCAAGACCTTCATATCCACTCCAAAATTAGGAAAAAATAACTGGACTCATCTTAACCCATTCAGCATTTGCTCTTTGCTTGGGATCTCTGTTCTTCCTTCTCTTTCTTAATAAACTCCTCATTGCTATCCCCTCTCTGTGTCTGTATCTGTTAATTCTTCATGAGCATGGGAATTGGGTTTGCTGCTGTTTCAGTATTGGGTATTGGACCCATGTACCCTAACTTCCTACATAAATATTTCCTTTTTTATTAATGTACTTTCCTTTTTAGTGTTTAAATGTCATCTTGATTTCATGGGACAAATATCTCTGATCAGTTTTTTTTTTTAATTTATTTTGTTTTGCTTTTATGCTAGAGGGACATGCACTCTCCAGAGAGAGACAAAAAGAAAGAGGATAAAGCACCTTCCATGGGGAATGGTCACGCTCCATTCCCTTCTCCTCCATCTCTCCTTGGTCAGGATTTTGAGCATACACACACGAGCACATGCTTGGTATGTTTTTCAAGCAACCAGCTCTGTGACTTGAATGGTGTATCAGTCATGTGGAGTCCAGTTGCCATTACCACCAGGCTATGGAAATGACCCTTTGGTCAGTTTCAAAATTAGCTTCTTAGAATTTATTGAGTACCTTTCTGCATTCTATTGAATACCTATCCTAAGAATTATACAAAAAAAAAGTATAAACTCTGTTCTGAAATGCAAATATTTTGAGTGAATTATTCTGATATAAATTAAATGACTGAAAATGAGAGTCAATACTTTCTTACTTCTTTGCTTTGCTATAGGGCACATGAACTCACTGGAGAGATATAGAGAGGGGAAATGAAAAATCACCACCAGAGGGGATGGCTATGTCACAATCCCTTCTCCTCCATTCTCCTCTCAGGATATAGGGCATGCACACACACATGTCCTATATGATTTTCAGGCTACTGGATCTGGGAATCTAACCATAGTCAGCCATGTTGGAATCCAGTGCCTTAACCACTATGGCACCAGTTGGCCTGAGAGTCAATACATTTTGTAATAGATAACTAATTTTTCCTGGAAGACTGTAAGGGTCGTAATCACCATAAAATGTATAATTCAAAGAGACAGGAAAAAAAAGGAAATAGAGATGTTTAGTAATACAATTCAGAATATGAGAAAATAAGTATTTCAATTTTTAATCATTTCAAAACCATCTCTATACATGTCCAACAGTCATTATATAAATATAACCTTTTTGACACAATCTTCAAATTTTTAAGTAGTTCAAGTTTTATTTATTACTCTGTGTAGCAATTTGCTTTTACTTTTCTTCTTTTATTTATTTTTTTGGAGAGGTTTTTGCTATAGCACTTCTGTGCTCAACAAAAAGACAGAGAGAGACAGGGAGACAGAAAGTGAGAAATCATCCCCCAGAGGGGATGGCCATGCCACAATCCCTTCTCTTCCATTCTCCTTTTGGGATCTTGGGCACACACACACACACACACACACACACACACACCCCTAGTGCGAGTTCAAGCCACTGGTTCCGGGATTTGAACCGCAGTCAACTACATAGAAGTCCAGTGACATAGCCATTATACTAAATGTTGGTCCCACTTTTATTTTTCGCCTGCAAGCCATGAACTTTTCCTATAATTTTGAATTATTTGCATCTTTTGAGGGAAAATTAAGATATGTGAATAGAATAAGGAGACAAAAATGAGAAATTATCTCATAAAATCTGACACACCATCTCTCCACTTACTCTAATTAAATTAACTTGCCATTTTAGTTTTTCACTGGGTCAAGAATGTCCAATAATCTATTGAACATATGACACCTGAGGATGCTGTTGAGTTCCTTTACAAAGCAAAGCTAAACATATTGAATTCTGAATATTCTTATTTTTTTACATTATTGTGGGCATTTTCTTTATGCAAAACGTTCACATACATACATTGTACATTTTTGGTGCATTTTTTGGTCACAAATAGGACTTTTTATTTGTCACTATTAAAAGTCTGAACTTTAAGAACCAGCACATGACATAATGTTTAT
The DNA here is from genome assembly GCF_000334495.1 of Tupaia belangeri chinensis. Lineage (NCBI taxonomy): Eukaryota > Metazoa > Chordata > Mammalia > Scandentia > Tupaiidae > Tupaia > Tupaia belangeri. Next base: position 525,926 of record NW_006209652.1, read on the forward strand.
GTTTCTAGATTCTCCTGTAGTCAACCACGATTCAAATCCCAGACCCAGCAGTTTAAACTCACATCTGGCCTGTGTTCATGCGAGAGAAGGACGGAGAAGAGATTGTAGCATGGCCACCCATCCTGGGGTGGATGATTTCTCACTTTCTGTCTCTGTCTTTCTGGCGAGTGCACGTGCCCTATAGTAAAATCCTCTGCAAAAAAGAAAACTTTTTTTTTTTAAGTCTGAACTTTAAACAGTTTCTTAGACTAGTGGTTCGTATCCATAACCTGTTCAACTTTGGCGCCCATCTCATCCCCAGTAGCTTTTCTAGAGCTACTGCCTTTACCATGAAGCTCCATGAGTTTTCTCAATTCAAACCTGGGCTTCTTCAGTCTTTTTACTTTTCTGACAAAGACATAATGAACAGCATATGTATATTGATCAGCCTGTCCTGCATCTTTTCCAGTGCTGTCCGGAATCAGTTAATTGACCATTTCTTCCAAGTTATTTGTCTGCACCTCCTAGGTCATGATTTTAGTCATCTTCCATATTTGGTAGGCCTGCTGATGCTGGGCATAATAAGTCTTCCGTATCTGATTGTTGTTTTTAGTAAACCCAACACAGAAGAAATTAAGGAAATAATCATTGAAAAATCTGTAAAAGGATATTGAAAAAGACACAAAAATAGTGGAAGGACATCCTATGTTCCTAGATTGGAAGAATTATATAATAAAAATGGCAGTTCTACCCAAATTAATCTATATATTTAATGCAATCCCAATCAAATTACCAGAGATATTCTTCACAGATTTAAAAAAGACAATCATAGAAATTGTCTGGAATCATGAAAGACCCCATATTGCCAAAGCATTCCTGTGCAAGAAGAGTGGAGTGGGCAACATCTCACTCTTGGACCCCGAAATATACTATAAATCTGTGATAATCAAAACAACATGGTATTAGCACAAAAACAGGTGGACTAATAGACTAGAATAGAGACCCCAGAAATAAACCCCAAATACAGTCAACTGATTTTTTTTTAAAGAATTACTTTATTTCTAGACCCCTGAAACACTGAGATAGAAGCCATATTAAATCTGAGGTGTGTTCTAGCACATTCAGGGACCACAGTGACTGATACTATGCTCTAAACCCCATCTTCTAGATTCCTGAAACACTGAGACAGGTAGGGTGACCTCTGTCCTTTCTCTGCCTCTGTCTGTCTCTCTCCTTCTTTAAATTTTTTATTTTTAAAAATTTTTAAAAGACTTCTTCTGACCTCAGCTCCTTTCTTTCTCTTGTTAGTTTCAGAAGCCATTTTAAATCTGAGGTGTGTCCTGGTGAGTTGGACGGTGTGCTTGCATGGCACGTGGTTTTCATTTTTTACCTTTAAAAAAATATATTTTTCCTCTTTTTTGGTTGTTTTGTCTAGTTTTTTTTTTGTCTTTTTCTTTTTCTTTTATTTATTTATTTTAATCTTACTTTCTCACTTTGCTCTTCATTCTCCACACACTGAGTGTCTAGACAGGCCTAGGTGCACAGTGGCCAAGAATCTGAATACTTTTAGGATCATTGAAATCCTTAACACTTGGGACCAGCAGTTAGCATAATGGCTATGACACTGGACTCCCATGTAGTCGACCAAGATTCCAAGAGGAGAATGGGGAGGAGGGATTGCAGCATGGCCATCCCCTCTTGGGGGTGATTTCTTGCTTTCTGTCCCTCTGTCGCTCTCTGGTGAGTGCACACACCATATAGCAAAAACCTCTCTAAAAATAAATAAATAAATAAATAAAAGAAATCCTTAATGCTTATTAAAACTACTATCTTAAGGAAGATACTCCTTTTTATAAATCTGAACTCTAGTTTTTCTCTGTGGAGACCACACTGAAAAGCACAGTAGAGGAGAGATTTTTTCACAGAATGAACAGAAACCACCACAGAGGTACAAAAAATATGAGAAACGAAGAAAATATTTCTCCTCTAAGGGAAAAGAACAATCCTTCATTATCCATAGACAATACAGTGGAACTCGTGGAAATGTCTAATAGAGAATTCAGAATATTCATAGTGATGAAACTACAGGAGGTACAAGAGCTGAGAGAAAATGAACTCCAGAGATGCAGAAAAAAATAAAAAACCAACAAGTTCTGGGATGTGAGGAAGTTCTTGCATGATATGAAAGAGAAAATACACACTATAAAAAAGAATCAAATGGAACTGTCAGAGATGAAGGTTCTAATATAGAAAATCAAAACTTCCTTTGAAAGTATTAAAAACAGATTAGTTTATGCAGATCAAATCTCAGATATAGAAGAAAAAAAAAAAAAAACCTCTGATCTAGAAAAAATTACCAAAAATACTGAGAAAATAACACCCCTAAAATGAGAATAGTACATGAGTAATACTAGATACCATTAGACACTCAAACATCCGAATAACCAGTGTCCCAGAAGATGAAGAAACTAATATGGAAATTGATAATCTATTCCATGATATCCTGAAAGAAAACTTTCTAAACCTAGAGTGGCATTCAAATACTCAGACACAAGAAAAGACGCCACATTGAATCAACACAAGAAGATCTTCAAGGCACATTATAGCCAGATTGACCAAAACCACAGACAAAGACAAGATACTAAAATTGATAAGAGAAAAGTGTCAAGTTACTTTCAAAGGATATTCCATCAGGCTAACACCGGACCCCTTGTTGGAAACAATGCAAGCAAGAAAGAATGGGAAAATATATTCAAAGTGTTGAGTGAAAAACAGTTTTAACCAATAATACTATAGCCAGAAAGATTATCCTTCATATGGGAAGAAGAGCCCAAAACATTCCCAGATAAACAAAACCTGAAAGAATTTACCAACACCAGACCAGTTCTTTGAGAAGTTCTGAAGGGAATGCTGTACCAGGAAAACTAAAGACAGACCAAAGTAAGAGAACACAAATGACCAAGAAAAAGGCCAATTTAATGGTAGGAACAAGTTTGGAACTATCAATAATAATGCTGAATATTAACTTCCAGGGTGTAAGCGCAAAGATCAGACCACAGTAACACTGCAAATTCAATAAAAGAGAGATTACATGAGACTGAACTGGTGAAATAGAATTCTATGACCTTTGTCTAAAGCATTACTGATTTTCTTTTATGCTTTGTCTGTCAGATTTAAGGATTTTTAGTTCTTTTTTGAGTTGTTGATAGGTTCAGCAATTTGTTAATTTTTAAAAATTGAAACATAAACTTTTCTCTCTTCCTGACCCCTTTCAATTGGAAAAAAAATTTGTAAACCTTCTTATTTTGTGACAGAATGATTATTTGCATAAATTCAAAAGTATAATAGTGTCTGCTGCATTGCCTCAGAAATTGAATTCTTATGGGGCTTGTGCAAATAACAGACCAAATTGAGATTAACCTAATCTTTTGGTAGATAAGTTAGTTTATATCTCTCTTTAGTAAAAGGAGGAATGAAGAGAGAAAAATGTTTCCAAAGAAAATTACAGTGTACTTGTCATTAGATTCTAGCTTTGTCCATATTTTTAGTTTAAGATATTTTTGAATCAATAAAACATAAAAAAAAAGGTTAGTGTGGAAGGAAGGGGGGAAGAGGAAGGATAAAACAAGTAAAAGTATGCTTAATTGACAAAAATATGAGAAGCTATTTGCTGATGATAAAGTGTAGAGTAGTATCTTTGTCTTGACTGACATGCATGGTATTTGTGTTGGAAACAGAAATGTTATACACTGTAAAGACATGTGACTAAACGTAAATAAATAAATAAAAGAAACAATGTGAGCAAAGAAAGAATAGGAAAATATATTCAAAGTGTACATTAAAAAAAGTTTCAATCAAGAATATTATAGCCAGCAAGATTATCCTTCATATGGAAAGAAAAGATAAAAACATTCTCAGATAAATAAAATCTTAAAAAATTTACCACACCAGACCAGCTCTTCAAGAAGTTCTGAAAGGAGTGCTTTACCACGAAAAACTAAAAACACACATACAGAAATGAGAGAACAAAAAGCAACCAAGGAAATTGACCAACTTAATGCTAGGGACTAGAAATATCAATACTGTTGAATGTTAACTTCCAGGATTTAAACAGGAAGATCAGACCACAGTAACACTGCAGAAGAGAGAATAATTACATAAGATTGAACTGGTGAAATAGAGTTTTATGACTTTTGAATAAAACATTACTGATTTTTTTTGCTATGTTTCATTTTCCCAATTTAAGGATTTTGCTTTCTTTTGAGTTGTTGATAGGTTCAGGAATTTGCTAAAATGTTTTTTCTTCTTGTTTGTTTTTGCAGTTCATTTGAAGTTTCAAAATTTTTACTATGAGTTCTTAATTGTATTTTTCCAAGGCTTGTCAACAAACTGAAAGTTCCTTCGGTACAAAAAAATATATAAAAAAATATATGCATAAATACACCTTTATACTCACTGTACAATATGGTGGATTTTCGTTCCATAAGCATCTCTAAAATGCCAGAGATAATACTGAATGAGTAAATTTGTAGAAAATTCCATTATTAATCGCTTTGTTTGCAAAATGAATATCGTAGTTCAGAAAAATGCTCTATAATTCTTTCTCTCTCTCTCTTTTTTTTGGAGAGGTTTTTGCTATAGGGCACGTGCACTCGCCAGAAAGACAGAGACAGAGAGACAGAAGGCAAGAAATTTCCTCACGGGGGCATGGCCATGCTGCAATCCCTTCTTTTCCATTCTCCTCTAGGGATCTTGGGCATGCACACACACGTACCTGGCGTGAGTTTAAGCCACCAGGTCTGGGACTCGAACCACAGTCGACTACATGGGAGTCCAGCAACATAGCCATTATGCCATCTGCTGGTCCCTCTTTCTCTTTTTTTAATCTTTCTTTTTGTATTTCAATGGTGAACTTATATTATTATCAGAATACTTTATAAAGTTTTCAAAAACATTAACTTTCTAGAGTTTTTCTTTAAAAGTTTATTTTGTTGAAAGCAATTATAAACAGGGAATACAGAATAATATCTATTATATAAATTATCTAATAATAGTGAAACAGGTTTTAAAGTGAAAAGAGCAAAATCAAAGAACAAAAAAAAATTTAGCTTGTATTTTGACTCAGTCTTCCTGCATTAATACTGTGATATTTGAAAAGAAGCTAATTTTCATGAACCTTCTCTCCTCTGTCAAATGAGGATAATAATATCAACCTTATGGAATTACTCAAGTATTCAAATAATGCATACAAAAATATTTCAGATATAAGTAGCTCCATAGCTGCTGGTAAATATCTGTTTCTTTACCTTCTTCAGCGTTCATGGAGGCAACAAAATACAAAATTGAAAGGAAATGGAAACAATTTTTTGAACACAAGGAGGACAAATAATGATATTGTCTGTGGACTCCAAAGGCAGTATATGTAATCCACATCAAAGAGCATTAAAAATTTGAATACAGGAGGAGAAAAGACTATTATATCAGTGTTGAAAGGAAAGGAATGACTGTCAAACCCATTAAGAGTTTTTCCATGCTAGGAGGTATCCCAGGGTAGGAACTGAATCTTTGCCTGGACAGTCTGTGCCTACCCAGGGATCTGATCCATCAAGGAAACAGAAACAGGGGTCTGACCTTGGGCACAGCTCTCAGCTCCCTCCCCAGGAGGCATCAAGGGTAGGAACCTTGGCAAGTGACTTTCTTGCTGATCTCTTGAGGAGTGAGTAGACTGTGAGGGTCTGAGAGAAGGGGGACCCCACCCATGAATCACCCAGGGTCCTTCTCACCTTCCCCAGTGCCAAACCACAGGTGGGCGAGAATGTCATACTCTCCCTGCCTCCTTCCTGCTGCTTTCTGGAGTTCTTGATTCAGGATTCATTCCTAGTGTCCAAGACTTTGATAAGAAACTGTCTAAAGGATATAGAAATGCAGTATGTAGATGTAAATACCAGATATAGTGTGTGTGAAAGAGGATGGTCTGAGGAAGGACATTTGGGGGAGGGACAGGGAGGCAAACAATTAATGGCACGAAGAGGTGTGGTATTATCTGTTGAAGATATTTTGTAGTTTTATCAACTGTACTAGGGAGAAATGTTTACCTGTTGAAATATCCATTTTGTAAGACAAATAATAATGTGATTGAATGTATGGAAGAAAATAAAATGAAAAAAATAATTTAAAAACTTACAGAGACTGATAAGAAACTTTGATAAACTTACAGAGATTGATAAGAAACCTATAGAGACAATATTTGCTCTACAAATATTGATAGAACAATTAAAGCTTTTTGATGACAAGCTTCAAAATTGCAAAGGTAATGAACAGAGAAAGAAAACTGAAACTCTCTAAAACACAACAAATAGGACGGTAGAATCAAACACTGCATTGTGTTGCTGCAGATTGCTTCAAGTGCTATTAGTCCTGTAGATGCAATATGTCTACTTAGCCCTCGGAACCTGTGATCAGCACAGTGCCTTCCCAGACTGTCTTATCCCCAGAACCTGCTCAGCTTTGCATAGGTCAGCACAGCAACCATCTTCCCCACCAGCTGGATCTGTATTAGTAACCTTGGGACTCCAACACCAAATAGTATAAGCAGTGGCCATTCAATACCTACTAGCAATTTAATTTCTCTAAGCCATGTGCCATGTTACCTTATCTCTAAACACAGTCCCAGAGATTTGTTTTTTTTTTTTTTTAGAGTTTGTTTGTTTGTTTGTTTGTTTGTTTGTTTTTGGCTTATAGGGTTTGTGCATGCACCAGAGAGAAAGCAAAAAAACACACACCCTGATCCCCCTCTCCTTCCCCACCCCCTCGCCTCGCAGTGGGGATGGCCATGCCACAATTCATTCTGCTCCATTCTCCTTTCAGGGTTTTGAGCATGCACACACACACAAGTCTGGTGTGAGTTCCAAGCCACTGGTTATGGAACTCGAACTTTGGTCAACCATGTGGGAGTCCAGCAATATAACCACTATGCCATCTGCAGGTCCCAAGTTCTCTTATTCTATCAGTGAAGATGAGTTCTATGACTATGATAAATTTCATTGAAATGGCTCATCTTGAAAGTGTTTAATAGATTCTTTTGGGTCTGCCTCAGCCTCAACAAAGAGCAACTTGGAAAATAGTCCAAAGTTTCCAGACACTACAGAATCACTTAATTCTTCCATATCTGGTAAAATAAGTGATGCTGATCCTTCTTATTCACTAAACGATAGAGATAATGACGGGAAGGTAGGTTTTGTGGAGAATAAGCGCATGATCATGCACCTCTTGTCACAGCTTAGGCTCAGAATGGACCTCACTAAGGTAGTTTTTGCAATGTTTATTCTTGAAAGAAGATCTCTTTTACAATAGAAATATATGCAGATTCCTTTGCACATCTGGACCTGTTTGTTGGCATCAGTGAGCAGAAGGATCTTAGGGATCAGAATGTTCAGGTTGTGAAATGATATTTCTCAGTCTTTTTTGCAAGGGTTGGTTGTCAAAAGTCATACAACCCCAGTGTCACTGGACATTACCAAACGATAATGAAGACAACACAGAGATAGTCTCAGAAGGGCCAGTTTCCTAGGTTATAAAAACAGTGTAACATCTGTGGTTGAGCAGGTTTCTCATAATACACCCATTACAGCCTTTTATGGTGAGTGTTTTAATAAGACACAATTCAATAATCATACCTGAACCAAATTGAAATTCCTTACACTATCATTTGGGGTGCAAATTGCGTCTCTTGCTTGGACTGCATCTCATGCCTGGACTCTGGTGAACATTACATTTTCACATGCCCAGATGACTATGGAAGGTCTTCCTCACAGTGCCCTCAGTGGAATGAGAAGGAGAATGCAGTATTAATTGTTCCAAAATGACTATAGTGCAAACATCACCTTTCACTCTGAACCCTTCTGTGGAGGCAAGAAGAACAGAGTTGCTGAGATTTTTTTTTTTTTTGAATGGCAAGACGTCTTTCTGCTCAATTGAAGGGGAGTGGAATGGTGTAATGTGTGCAAAATATGCAACAGGGGAACATACAATTTTTGTATATACTACGAAGTTGCCTATAATCAAGAAGAAAGTGAGGAAACTCGAAGACCAGAACGAGTATGAGTCTTGTAGCTTTTGGGAGGATGTTATTTTCCACTTAAAATCAGAGACATTGATGCAGCAACTGAAGCAAAATCAGACTTGAAGAAAGACAAAGAGCAGAAACCTGAGAAAGAAAGGAGACAGAAATTCAATGGGAGACACGGTTATTTCATAAAGATGGCAAATGTAGGGTTTATGATGAGCCATTACTGAAATGCCTCGGTGCTGCCAAGCATCAGGTTGTGGGCAAAAGTAAGCAACCATCTTCCTTCAAGAGAAGTTAGTCATGCCCTTCTTACGTGATTCCTATCTCACGGCTGCTGGACTTCCTAGGCAAATGAACAATTATAGCAGAAGTTTCCCTCTTTATCTATGTGCCAGTTATAATTTTGATTTCAGCCCTGAGAAAACCTTTAGGTTTTGAAAACAAGATGTCTGCTTTCCTAAACCCTGTGCTATGAAAAACATTCATAATCCAAGTCTCAAACTCTGCACTCAAGGATTCTAGTACCGTTCGGATATGTGGTAGTTCACTTAATCTTGAGTTCCGTAAATATACATCTGTGCGTGTATATACATATACAAACTCACATAATATACCTGATGTCAGATTTTCCATAAATACTTAATGTACTGTAAATATTGTTTCCTCAGAGTTGGTTTAGAAGATGAGCACAGTGTATTAAAATCAGGTATTAGGAAATTTCCTGGTCTCACGATCATTTTAATTTGTAACCAAGCTTTACTAGACTATATCTAACTCTGGATTTCAGTTTAATTATATGTAGTGTTTCTAAAGGCTTTATTAAGTGGTTTGTCCAACTTTTTTTAAAAGAGTTTACATGCTCACTGAAAGCAATATGTATAATATCTTCATTATTTTTTGAAAAATTCCAACGAGATGGAGAAATAAGAAAGGATTACGGTATGACTATACCCATCTGGGGCGTGCTTTCTCCCTTTCTCTCTGTCTCTCTATCTCTGGTAAGTGCCACACACTGGCATTTAAAAAAAAAAAAAACAGATTACAACTGAACGTTTTTCACTCAATCATTCCTTAACAGTTGTATAGTCTTCATGTATATTAAAATTACTAAACATTGTTTGTATATTCACTCTCATTTAGACACTTGGTCATTTATAGTATTTATCCATATACTTTATTCTCCACCTACTAATGTAATATGTAACACTCAAAATTGTATTTTACACATCTTATTTTTGCTTTATAAAATGTGATAGGAAACAAAATCTCAAGGATATATATTGTCTCTGTATGTACACTGCTGAAAAAGCCATGAGTATATTAATAAGGGCCTCAGGTCAGCAGGTGGCATGGTGGTTAAAGCACTGGATCCCACAGAGCTAACTCTGCAGTTTGAGTGTTGGACCTAGCTGCTTGAAATACATGCTGGGCGTGCCTCTGTGTGTGACCAAAATCCTGAGAGGAAAATGGAGAAGCAGAGATTACAGGGAATGGCCATCCCTCCTGGAGGGGTGACTTCTCACTTCTCTATCTCTCTAGCACATGTGCTCCATAGCAAAAACAAAAACAAACAAAAAAGAGAGCCTCTTTGCTGTCAAATTAGACTTCAAACATCACAATAGTTTAAAAACTTGGCTTTGATCCAAGAGTGTTAATATTGGGTAATTTGCTCACATTTTCACTACTTTTATAAATCCTTCAGTATGTACACTGCTGCTATGAGTAAAATTGAAATCAAACTGTTTAATAAATAAACAAAATGTATCATTAGATTTTCTATCAAAGTGTTGGTCTATAAGAGAAAATTCTTTCTATAGATGATTAAGTATTGGTCTTCTACTCTGAGATTTGATTTCCTGATCATAAAGAAACAAATCGTTTCAGCTGCGAATGCTTCCCCATGAGTACTCATGTAAGAAAATGAGAAGTATGAAAATGCAGGAAGAAATATGCCCTGGAAAGCCCAAGTGAGTTATTTTATTATTTTTCTGAAATTTAGCCAGCACTGCTGTGATAGGCTTAGTGCTTTTCTGCTTCCATGAATACGTCCTCTTGGTGATAGGCACTAGGAAGTTCTACATCCAGTGCTTCTTAATAATCCAATAAAAGGAAACTTGTGGCTTTCTATAATAGTATTATGTCACTGAAATCAACCCTCTCCATTTTATACATTTTTTTTTATGTGAAGTTTTTGTAGATTTCCTCAGTTATCATTATTGGTATCACTTTGGTCACTTTGAAAATCAAGTCTTGTCACTTTCATCTTTTATAAAACAGCTGGTCTAGCCCCAACGGTTTTGGATGTTCAAAACAAGAGGAAACTAGATCCTGGGTGGCAAAAATGTCTCAGGTAAATGGAAACTCGAAGAAACAAGCAGAGACATTGGTCCTCTAAAGAACTCTGGCTTGGAACGAGGTTCATCGAATCTACGTAAAGGTAAGGAATTAGTATTTCTGTTTATACACAGTATATCTATTCCCTGAGTTTATATTTGCTTTTACATTTAGAAAACAGTAAATGGCTATATATATTTGTATAATAGCTTTGCTGAATTGTATTTATAGTTGCAATCAGAATACTGCAACTTGTATTATAAAATAATTTTAATGATTCTTTTATGGTTGTTTTGTCAATGTGTTACTGCAAAGGTCAATAGTTGTGGTCACTGTTTTAAATGGCAGAGGAAAAATAATGTGATTATATGTTACCCAATCTAAAATACTAGAGACTGATAAAGCTATATTAAGTCTTTAAATAATTGTGCACCTTGGATTGTTCATTTAAAAATTCTTCCCTTGGGACCAGCAGATGGCTTAATGGTTACATTGTTGGACTCCCACGTATTCAACCACAGTTCAGGCCCTGGACCCGGTGACTTAAACTCACACTGAACACGTGTGCCTGTGTGCCTAAAATCCTGAGAGGAGAATGGAGGAAAAGGGAATGTGGTGTGGCCCTCGCCCGGTGGATGATTTCTCACTGTTTCTCTCTGTCTGTCCAGTGAGCACTTGAGCCCTATACAAAAATCTCTTTCTGAAATAAATAAATAAATAGGTAGCTAAAAAATTCTTCCCTTTAATAAAATTTTTAGTTATCTCAGATCTTATATATTAAATCCTGAAGAAATAGAAATAACTGCATTTTTAGAGCTGTTTAATCCTTAGGGCAAAAGTATAGTTGAAATGGAATTGGAACTAAAATGCTTTGACCATAAATGCCGTCTTTAATCCACTTTATACACTATTTTCTCTTTTTCCCCAAACTTCTCTTTTCAACTTACTACATCCAACATGTGATATTACGTATGCATTCAAGAAAACGGGCAAAGTTTTGACCATAAGTTCAAAGGAGATGATGGCCAAATGTTGCATTTTTTTTTTATACTAAGTTTTGCTTTAATGGGTCTCAAGTTTTTTGACAGACTTTCAGTCAAGTTGTTTCCATCAAGAAGTTCTTATTTTGGAACCAGCAGTTAGCATAATGGCTATGTCACTGGACTCCCATGTAGTCGACCGCAGTTCGTGTCCCAGACCGGGTGGCTTAAAACTCACACCAGGCACGTGTGCGTGCGTGCCCAAGATCCCAAGAGGAGAATGGATGAGAAAAGATTGCAGTGTGGCCATCCCCCTGGTGGGTGATTTCTTGCTTTCTATCTCTCTGTCTCTCTCTGTCTGTCTTGTGAGCTCACACGCCCTATAGCAAAAACCTCTCCAAAAAAAAAAGAAGTTCTTATTTTAAAAATGAATAAGTTAAGGCTACCAGACACAATTATTTGTTTAAATGATCCAAAAAGCATCAGAAGATTTGATAATTTGTTATAGTCATTACCAGTCTTTTACTATTAAACTTAAATGCCCAATTAAAACACTTTTAAATATGTTTTGTTATTTTAAATTTATTTATTTATTTATTTTTAGAGATATTTTTGCTACAAGGTGTTTGCACCCACCGGGGAGACAGAGATACAGAGAGAGAGAAAAAGAGAAATCCCCCCCCCCATGGGGGATGGCCATACCACAATCTCATCTCCTCCATTCTTCTCTCAGGATTTTGGGCATGAATGCACATGTGCCTGGTGTGAGTTTTAAGCCACAAGGTCTGGGACTTGAACCACAGTCAACTACATGGGAGTCCAGTGATGTCATTACACCATTTGCTGGTCCCACACTTCTTTATTTTTGAAGGTGTTTTTTTCTTTCTTTCAAGAAAGACACAGAGAGAAAGGCATCCAGACAGAGTCTTTACACTATGACCCATACACTCTCAGTGTCAGCTGGCCCAATCACAGTTGGCTGACATGCTCAGGGAGGTGCTGGGTTGTGAACCAGGACATGTCCTATGGGAGGTCCCCTGTGCCATGGCTGCATCACTTGTTGGCCCTAAGACAAATAGGTCTAAGTGTTCTCCCACTATGGTGACAGGTACTAAGGATAATATTCACTTAGCCTTCTGAGCTTCTTGACAAACCTGGTTACTTCACCAGCTCCGTCAGCTTGTGCACTGTGTTGCAAATATACAGCCACTGTTTGTCTCTTACCACAAACAGCAAAATGACAGAGTAGAATAGTCAAAGACTAATAGTCAGAGAGGTCCTTGACACACAAGGGCCTGCCAAGAACCATATGAACAATGGCAGAATTACTATTTTTCAAGAAGCTAGGGCCATCTCCCATTTTTTTTTAACCAGATTGATCAGAACAGTGATAAATCTTTTTCATAAGCTCAGCAAGAGTGCAAGAAATGTAAGTTGCCTGACAATTTACTATAGGGACAGAGCTGGCACTGATTTGACTGGTTTGGCCTGGCTGGTTCTGGTTATGATCTGAACAATGAAGTCATTTGCTTCAATTGGTGAGTAACTTTCACAGATACCAACAACATTGCTACAGTGAACATCTTTGACAGACATGTTCTTGACATTGCTGCTCACATTGTCCCCAAGAAGAGCCTCACTTGAAGCTTCATGGTGACTTTTAACATATTTTATTTCAGTTGTAATGTTGATTGGAGCAAAGGTGACCACCATGCCTGGCAGCATCCTCCACTTGGTTCACTGGGGCAATACTATTACCACCACTTTCACAGACACTGTGGAGAGGCAAATATCAGGCTTCTCAGACAAACTGGTAGTAGTATGCAGGCTGGAGCCTCAAGCAGCATGGTTCTAATGGCATTGCCATTTTTACATGTGACTTCCTGTCCCTTGGACAGAAGCATGGCAGTACTTAGCTCCAGAATGCTGTCACTTTTTCAACCAGAAATTGGCATGAGCAGTTTTAAGTTTAGCCAAGACCTCACTCTAGGTATATCTTGAAGAGTTCTTTCTTTTCTCAGTAGCCTCTCAGCCAAATGTTTCAATGGGTCTCTTGTCAATCCTACCATATTTGTATACCAGATAGCCAGCTCTGTTGGACTTTCCCAAATCCACGTGTTCAGTAATGGCAATGTTGAGAAAAGCCTTCTTCCAATCTTGGGTACGAGGTAGTGGTGGTTTTCGCAGTACTTGTGTTTAGGTGGCAAACCAGTTACAGAAAGCTGTTGCAGACTTTAATGAAGAAAGTTGACTTTATTTCTTTTACTTTCATAGGTGATTATTGATAAGATTATCAAGGGAATAGATCATGAAAAATAACAATTGTAACTTGTATTGAGATTCAGCCATCTTTAGACACACATTACAATGGACTTTGGTAGATTTTTCACAGAAGATTACAACTGATATTTATTTACTTAAATCTAACTTGAGAAAAGTCATTGGCAAGAATTATTTTTAATTATTTTATTTAATTTTTATTTATTTGTTATTATTATCATCATCATCATTTTAAATTTGACCAGAAAGATGGCGGGGGGTGGGGGAGTCAGTGAGAAAGCAAGCCACCGGGTCCAGGACTTAAACTGTTGTTGAACATGTGAGAGTCCAGCACCTTATCCATCGCATCACCTGCTGGCCCTGGCATGATTTTTTTTTTCCTGTAAGACTAACTTGCAAGATAAAATTCAATATAATTTTCTTTTTAAAAAATAAAGGTTTTACTTCTTAATTAAAATCAACTAGATCCATCAATTTTTTACAGATGTGGTGAAATAGAAAATGTATTAGAATAGGGCAAGGCTGGAGAAAATAAGAATTTACAGTAATAGGGACTAGCAGATGGTATAAAGATAACACCGCTAAACTCCCATGTAGTTGACTGTAGTTCAAGTCCTGGACCAGGGGGCTGAAAACTCATGTTGGGCACACGTGTGTATGTGTGTGTGTGTGTGTGTGTGTGTGTGCCAAAGACCCCAAAAGGGGAATGGAAGAGAAGGGATTGCGGCATGTCCAACCCCTGGAAGGGTGATTTTCTGCTCCAGCTAGTATGCACGCTCTTTAGCAAAATCTCTCTACAAATAAATAAATAACAAGGAATTTACAGTAATACAATTGAAACGTGATGAGTCTAGACCAGGTATGTATCTACATAAACATGGTAAAGAGAAGTGAATTGAGGAATTGTGTTTGTGTGGTGGGGGGGGGGATTGGCATTTGTGGCAATGATCAGAATGTAGAGGGTGAAAGCAAATAAGGAAATGATCATTACTTCTAAGATTACTACTTGGTAAGTGGCACTTTAATTGAGAAGAAAGGGAATATAAAATGAATTAAGAGGAAGGGTAGTGGGGAGAGATGATTTTACCTGAGGTGTGTGACATTTGGAGTCAGGGCTTTTTTGATACCTAATGGGTAAGGGAGAATACATTCTGCAAACTAATTATTAATGTATATTTCTTGAGAATATTCTAATACATTTCAAAGATTACCAGTATTTCCTTTAAGAGACACAACTCATTGATACTATTAACATCATGCTGCAGTGAAAAATGTGTATGATATAAAGTGAAAATAGTTAATTTGTACTCTGCCACTTTCCAGCCATGTAACTTCAGCAATCTCTCTCAGGAATATCAAGAGGATAAAATGATTATCTATGTCAAATCCAGTTTCAGACACATGGGAAAGATTAAATCATGTTAGTCCCACTTTCTTATTGAAAATACTCTGTTATTTTTCCAACAGTCTCCTCCATTGTTCATCTCATCTCTCTCTCTATTACTACATTTGGGTAAGGAATCTTATCATCTACCCCTTAAAGCATTCTGAGCAGTATCTTGGCCTCCTCTCCACATTTCCTCAATGTCTTCACTCAACAACTGTTTGTATAGTGACTCAGATACTGCTTTAGACACTGAGCACATGGTAGTGATTCTTTCATGCTGGAAAAACATTCATAATATGCCTTCAGTCTTCCCGTCTGACCTCATCCTGAGCTCATCCTCAAGCTTCCAGATATGCTTCCCAAACCTCCAGGTATCCTACTTTTAAAGTCTCACATGTCTTATCTTCTATAAACATGGCTTCTTTTGCGGAACATCCTTGATTTTTTTTTTTCATCCTTGATTTTTTTTTTTATGTTTCCAGTATATAAATTATCTGAGATTCCATTCTTCTACCAGAAAATATCTACTTGGTCTTTAAATTGTACTAATCCTTAATTGTGTTCCTTAACCTCCCACTTTTGGAGAGGTGTGAGTATTTGTTTTAGATATGTGTTCCCAGAGCACTTATGCCAAATTCTCATAGCATATTGTCTGTCTTTTTACAATAGAGCAGTATGAAGCAGAAGATTTGAACATATATTCCCTGCTTTCAATCCGTCTTCAAAAGAAAAAAGAGTTAAAAGTGGCTTAGCATTTATATTAAGGTTGCCAATTAATTAAATATTTCTTCTTCCCAAGGAAATTGTTATGATAACGAGTGTTTCTCTACTTAGAGATATGAACAGTGGAAGAACAAATATTTGCCCCTCTCCCAAAGCTTGTTCAGTTTTTATCCACAGAACATCACTGGAGCGATATCCAGTATGCACTTAAAAAAGCTTGCCTGGACCTTAGAAGAGGACTTAAAACAACCTGTTGCAGATTCATTTGTTAGTCTACTGTTCTTTGGTAGTTAGTCAAGTTATGATCACAAAGGACATGATCTAGAAGTAGCATTTACAGATGGAATAGGAAGAATTCAACAATGGAAGAATACATTACTAGGGGATTTACAGCGTAAAAGAAGTTAGTGAAAGAAACAGTAAAAGAACATTTAGGAAGATCAAAGACAGTAATGTTACAGAAGCTGAAAGGCATTTCAAAAGGAGACTTGGCTGGTAGGAAATGCTTGGCCAGTGAGAAATAGTTTCAAGATCATGGAGACTTGGGCATGATAATAATAGAAGAATATAGAACTAACTGAAAGAGAAAGAAGGAGAAATACATGGTTCTAACATTGAGAGGAAACAGAAATGCTGTGAGGTGGAGGCAGAGTTCAAATATACAACATTAGCTTTGGAAAGGAGCAGCAAAACTAGGCAGAAATAAGAGCAGGTGAAGAAATGAAAGTGGTTACAAGGGATCTTGAGAAAGCTCACAGTGATGGTTGCGTTTATTTTGGATGTGGCAGGACACAAGTGATTTCGTCAGTGTAAAAGACGTCAGGATGAGAAGAGAGTTTTCTGTGATGTAGAAAAGCAGGGACAGTCAACTGGATCTAAGTTTGGGGGTGGTGATTATCAGGCAGCCTTGAGTGCTTATGTATTTGGTCACGGGAATAGTCATGACACGTTTTTGCATGGAAAAAACAGAAAAATGCATAATGACTTTTCGGACAACCCAATATTTCCTTAGGGAATTTAAAAGATGGTTCACGAAATGTGTCACCTCACAAACAACTGTGTAAGCATATACTGGGAGTTTCTTTTTTTTTTTTCCTTATTTTAAAAATATCTTTATTTATCTGTTAATAAAGAACAAAACAAAAGGATTTGTTTCTGAATTGCCACAGCCTTTGCCCTTGAAAATCTCTGTGCTCTGCTGAATTATGTAAGCCTTTAGTCAAACATCTGCTTTTTATTTATCTTTGTTTATTTAAGTTTCACTTTATTATTTTATAAACAGTAGCACAGATAACGAAATTATGGATGGTTATTTTTGTTGGAGACGATTTTTAAGCAGTACTCAGCCAGAATAAAAAATTTCAGCTGTCATAGTTTCAAATTCTCCTCTTTTGATAAAAGACTGGTTAATTTTCATTTACTCAAGAAGTGGAAAACATGTGGATTTTTTTTCTTATTTTACTTATAAATGATGGCAGCAGAAGGTTGTTTAAAGCTTTTGAGGCCTTTCATAGTGCAGATTCTCTGTTAGCATGGAAAAGAGAAGTACTTCTGAGCTCTGAAATCTGGAGCATTAGGTTATCATAGGGCCATGCAATATCTACTAACATTTAAAAGCTGATAGGGATATATTGAGGTTTCCAGATAAAAGTAATTACCACTCAAGATTTTCAGCAGGCATATTCAAAGTGCTTTATTTTCCCTACGATAGTTTCCACAGAGAAAACTGTTCCTTAGTATTTCCAGGTCTTCGACTTCATTTCATTTCTTTCATGGAGATAGAATAAATTACCTGGGAGACAAATTAGCGTTGTGTGGGTCAGCTTTTCACCGTCCCCCCCCACACACACATTTTTCCTAGGGATCTGTACTTTCATCCATGACATAAGTTTTTCAAGTGAAGATACTACATTATAAATCCTGAAATTGTCCTTTTCCTGAGATTAAGTGAAATCACTAGTTTATTTTGAGGTTCAAGGTTAACAATAACCATTGGTGCTTCACAGTCATATCCTAAGACTTGGCTTTTTTGTAACAAAAAGGTATTTTCTTCTTATTTGCTCACCCATTTGTCTCTACTGATGGACTCAAAATGTATGTAGGGGGAAAAGGTTTGTTTCCAATTCTGTAGTGATATAAATTAACATTCTTCCCCAGAAAATATTCTGACGATTAAGCTATTAATGTTTATTATAATTCTTACAATCATCCCTGCACTGTGATTTTGCAGCATTTTGCTTATGTTTCTACTCTATAAATTATCCCATTGTTAAAATGGTTAATTTATTGTATTATTCATCTCTATCCAGTTCCTAGTCAATGACAGTCACTTAATAGATGTTTAATAAATATTTGCAGAAAAAAATAAATGAATGGAATTCAGAAGATCTTTTAGGGAATATAAATTATATTCCTTTTCTTACAATTTTAATTTTAAAATAGCCAAATATAAATCATGATATCTAAACTAAAACATGCTGGGAATGTATGTGAATGTGCCCAGGACTCTGACTGAAGAATTGAAAATTAAAAAAGGACTGTGACCAGGCCCTGTTGGGAGTTTTCTCTCTTCTCTCTCTCTCTCTCTCTTTCCTTTTTCTCTCTAACATGTTCATGCATGTTCCCCCTGGCATCAAACAAACAAACAAAACAAGAAAGAGCAGAGATAGAAAAGCATGCTATCACTGCAAAATGGAGGAGGGCAAAATGAAATGGAAATCAGAGGCAGTGTAATGTAGACCACAGTAAAATTTTTTCTCAGCAAATATGTATAAACAACAGATGCAATGAGACCCTTTCATAGTTTAGAATTTATTTAGATTTAGGGCTAAAATGTAACAATAGAACTTATGGATCAAATACAATTCAAATCTGTAATGATTTAAAAGACGAACTGATACAGGTCAGCAGGTGGTATGGTGGGTTAACATGCTGGAGTCCTACACAGCCAACCATGGTTCAAGTCTCAGACATTGAAAATATGCCAGACATGTGTGCATACATGCCCAAAATCCTAGGAGAAGAATGGAGAAAAAGCAATTGAAGCATGCCATTCCACTGTGCAGTGATTTCTCATTTTCCTTCCTATTATCTCTCTCTGGTGAACTCATGCACCCTATGGCAAGACCAAAAAAAAAAAAACAAAAATAAAACAAATATTGAAAAAAAAATGGACTGATACAAATGATTATGTACCTTAGTTTCAAACCATATTATTTTTAAAAGAATTATGTATTTTATTTTATTATTATTTTTAATTTAACCAGAGAGAAACAGAGACAGAAAGAGAGGAAAAGTGAGAAAGAAAGCTGCCAGGTCCAGGACTCAAACTGCAGTTGGTTGGCCATATGGGACTCCAGTGCCCTAACCACTGTACCCTGCCAGCTCCTCAAACCATATTATTTAAAACCCACAAATATCCACTGGCTTTGCTTTAAAAGCTACACTCATAAATATGCTCATGGTGTGTTGAATGACCAGAATCTTCATTTTCACAAAGAACACTGAGTGCCATGCTCTTGGGCTAAATTAAGGCATTTCAAAAAATATTGTGGAGATGAGACAATTTTTTTTTCTCTGTCCGAATAAGAAGTTCACACAAGTTATCTCTGAGACTCATGTCTATGTTAGGCAAATTTTTTCATTAATATGAAATTTCTCAGTTTAATATTAAAATTAAGGGTACACAGTTCTGATATATATTAAAACATAGCCCTTTTCTAAAATCAATGTGGAAAATGTGGACGTTAACTTCAATATGACCAAGAGTTATTAAAGCCATAAAGCTAAAGGACTCAACAGTAGGGTTGTAGAGAGAGTAACGGTAGATAGTACAACCTGAATGAGGGGAGGAGCTTAGAGGGGTTTGAGAGAAATTAATAAACAGAGAGAGTGCACATAGACAAGTAGAATAGGTCATGGAACATTGTACTGCAGTAGAATTTTACAAAATCATTGATGAGGCCAGTATTTGGCATGGTGGTTTAAGCGCTGGACTCCCACATGGCTGATCATGGTTAGAGTTCTACACGCTGAGGCTTGAAAACCATGCCGGGCACATGAGCACACATGCTCAAAATCCCAAGAGGAGAATGAAGGAGAAGGGATTGTGCATGACCATCCCCCTAGGGGTAACTTTTCATTTTACCTCTCTGTCTCTCTCTCTCTGCTTCTTTGTTCATGAGCCCTAAGGCCAAAAGACTTTGAAAAGAAAAAGTCATGGACAATTCAATGCTTACTTCTACAAAATTAGTTGTGCAAATTTTAAATGTGCACAACATAACATGAAACAGAGACAGAAAGAGAGGAAAAGTGAGAAAGAAAGCTGCCAGGTCCAGGACTCAAACTGCAGTTGGTTGGCCATATGGGACTCCAGTGCCCTAACCACTGTACCCTGCCAGCTCCTCAAACCATATTATTTAAAACCCACAAATATCCACTGGCTTTGCTTTAAAAGCTACACTCATAAATATGCTCATGGTGTGTTGAATGACCAGAATCTTCATTTTCACAAAGAACACTGAGTGCCATGCTCTTGGGCTAAATTAAGGCATTTCAAAAAATATTGTGGAGATGAGACAATTTTTTTTTCTCTGTCCGAATAAGAAGTTCACACAAGTTATCTCTGAGACTCATGTCTATGTTAGGCAAATTTTTTCATTAATATGAAATTTCTCAGTTTAATATTAAAATTAAGGGTACACAGTTCTGATATATATTAAAACATAGCCCTTTTCTAAAATCAATGTGGAAAATGTGGACGTTAACTTCAATATGACCAAGAGTTATTAAAGCCATAAAGCTAAAGGACTCAACAGTAGGGTTGTAGAGAGAGTAACGGTAGATAGTACAACCTGAATGAGGGGAGGAGCTTAGAGGGGTTTGAGAGAAATTAATAAACAGAGAGAGTGCACATAGACAAGTAGAATAGGTCATGGAACATTGTACTGCAGTAGAATTTTACAAAATCATTGATGAGGCCAGTATTTGGCATGGTGGTTTAAGCGCTGGACTCCCACATGGCTGATCATGGTTAGAGTTCTACACGCTGAGGCTTGAAAACCATGCCGGGCACATGAGCACACATGCTCAAAATCCCAAGAGGAGAATGAAGGAGAAGGGATTGTGCATGACCATCCCCCTAGGGGTAACTTTTCATTTTACCTCTCTGTCTCTCTCTCTCTGCTTCTTTGTTCATGAGCCCTAAGGCCAAAAGACTTTGAAAAGAAAAAGTCATGGACAATTCAATGCTTACTTCTACAAAATTAGTTGTGCAAATTTTAAATGTGCACAACATAACATAATGTTAAATGTTGAAGATGGTGAATGTATTTAGGTCCTTGGTTTATTGTATACTGTTTACCAGTTTTAAATTACATACTATACTGGGGCCAGTAGGTGGCATGATGGTTGAGACAGCTGGATCCCATATTGCTAACTGACCATTTTGAGTCCCACACGTGGGGCTTGAAAACACACTTGACATGTGTGCATGAATTCTCAAAATCCCAAAAGAATGGAGGAGAAGGGATCACAGTATGGTCACCCTCTTAGGGAGATGCTTTCTCTCTTTCACCACTCTCTCTTTGGTGAGTGCATGTGCCATGTAGTAAATTAAAAAAAAAAATTGTACCCCATGAAAACAATGATATGTAAACCATAAGTTATAATAAAAAATGAGCAAAGTCACGAAGTCTCATTGCAAATATATTTTAATAAAAATGTTTGATATTTAATGCAGATATTCACAATTCACACACTAGTGTTGTTGTGTGAATTGTGTTGGAAGTCTGAGGCAAGGCTTTAATAATGTTAATGTTGAGTAAGCAAATTTAAAAGAGAAAGTAAGTATCTTCTCAACCAAATTTCACAATAAAGGAGTTTGCCTTATGGGTTGGGACTTTGGACTTGATTTAATCCATATCATGACAAGGTGATCTATATGCCTTGTGCATTTTTCCAACTTCTTTGTATGAAATATATAATCTTTTCATATAACAAGAAAACACAAAGTATTTCCACTATTCTAGTAAGTTTTCCTAAATAGATATAGCCATCTTGGGGGAGAAAAAGGTAAATATAATCGAGCATCACTGTATATAAGAATTGGAAATTACTATCTTATAGACAACTAGTATCGTGATTATTTTCCTTTTTGTTCTTTAGAAATATTTATTTAATTTTATTATCATTGTTGTTGTTGTTGTTGTTATTTAATTTGTTATAGGGCTCATGCACTCATGAGAGAGAGAGAGAGAGAGAAAGTGAGAAAGCAATTCACCAGGTCTGTGACTCAAACTACAGTCAGCCATGTAGGAGTCCAATGCCTTAACCATCACAGCACCTGCTGGCCCTTATGGTGGCTACTTTCAACCACATAATTCAAACATGTATTAAAACTTACATTTTGATGGGGGCCAACAGGTGGCATGGTGGTTGAAGCACTGAAATCCCACACAGCTAACTGCAGTTTGAATCCTAGACCTGGTGGCTTACTTTCTCACTTTCCCTCTCTCTTTTTGTCTCTCAATGATGAGAGACAGTGGGCCCTATAGCAAATTTAAAATATAATAATAATAATAATGATAAATTAAATTAAATAAATAATTTAAAAATTTTTACTTTAAGATTCAAATGAAAGAGAAGACATGGCCAAATTAATTTACAAGAATAATTAGATTAGTTACATATAAAATATAAAATTGCATAGTAAAACCAAAGCTATATTATTAAGAGCTGTTGCAGAATGTGTGTTACTTCTCACACCAATGGTAAATCCATGCTTTTATTTTCTATGACATATGGTTCAACCTTCCTGATATCAATACTCTCAGAATTTTAAGAGCTTCCTCACAAAATAAAATTTTTGTAGATCTGTTTGAGCGGCTAAATTTGCAGAGTTGAAATGTTTTAAATAAGTACTTACTATGCCAACTGCTGGTCCCTCATATAAATCATCCCTTCCTAATCAAATTGTGCAGAGGCAACCAGTTCCAAAGCGTTTTTTTGTTTTGCATCATGAATTCATTGAGTCTTATTTTACCTTTCTCAGATTAGGCATTTTTGCTAGAAATAGGCTTGATTACTTAAAAATTTTAAAAAGTGTATCAAAACTTCACAAATTTCAAACTATTAATTATTTTTAAAGATATAAGTATAAAAAGCATAGGAGAAACTTGGCACAATTATATATTTTAATAATATAGTTATGCAGGACCAGCAAGTGGCATGGTGTTCAAGGTGCTGGACTCTCACAGGCCCAGACCTGGCAGCTTACTTTCTCACCTTCTCTTTTTTCTAATGAATATACATGCTCTATAGTAAATTAAAAATAATAATAAAATTAAAAATAATAATTCTTTAAAAATAGTTTCACAAAAATCACATTCTTTTCTTTATATAAACATTCATGTTAATCAAATAATATACTTTTAATCAGTGCATATTACTGGTGAAAAGCACAACATATTCTCTGTCCTTGTCATATTGATATAATTTGAATAACATATATATAGATAGATAGATGTGTGTGTGTGTGTGTGTATAGCACTCAAAATGTTTTCCTTCCACCAGTCTATTCTTCCCAATTACAGAAGTTTAAATAATTCAGAAAGTAATATGAGGAGTATATTGGTAACTACAGAGACTATAACAGAACTTCCTCCCATGTAATCTTATTTTTCATTGAAAAAGTCAAATATATAAATATGGGTTTACAAGTAAGGTATTGCTTATTTCACTACAGTTATAAATAACAACTAATAATCAAATATATCACACACCACTTAAGCACACATTTTACATAAAATTTGTGTGCTTTGCCAGTATAAACCATCATATCCCAAGGCCTGTCATATAATTTCTTTTTTCTTTCTTTCTTTTTTTTTTTTTTTTTTTTTTGAGAGGTTTTTGCTATAGGGAGCGTGCACTCACCAGAAAGAGAGAGACAGAGAGATAGAAAATGAAAAATCACTCCCCAAAGAGGATGGCCATGCCGCAAACCTTTCTCCTCCATTCTCCTCTCGGGATCTTGGGCACACAAGCACATGCGCCATTATGAGTTTAATCTGCCAGGCCTGGGACTCGAACCGTGGTCGACTACATGGGGGTCCAGCGACATAGCCATAGTCATTATGCCAACTGCTGGTCCCTCATATAATTTCTTAAACTTTAATTACAGTATTTCATGATCTTTACATAATCTTTACATTACAAGAGAGCCTTCATGTTGCTCTCAAGTTCATTAAATTTTAGACAGAATTCTTCTGATCAAAGAGCCCTGATTCTCCTTTTGTTAGAATATTTACCTTAGGAAAAATCTTGCTCCTTTTACATGTAAATCTACAACACGGGGATTGTCTTTCCTTAAGGATCTGGGCACCAATCCTTTGAAACATAATTATCAAGGAAGATAGCACCCCTCTCTTCTAGTTTCTGTAGAATGGAAAGAACCTAACTTCTTTGATAAGGGACAATTAGCATTACAATGAGTACATTGTGTTGCGATTAGTGATCACTTAGATTAAGTGATTAACCACTTATCACCTAATCACTTTGACCATTCTCCCCCTCATGTTTTCCTACCACTTTTCCTTAAACTCCCTCCAGCATTTAAAAATACTCCTGCCTTTTGTTTCAGCAGAGTTAATTAAGTTCAATTTCTTTTCCCCTCACTGCAACATTGAAGAAGGTCTTTCTTGCTTATTTAACTGTCTTAGTGCAAATTTTCTGTTACACCCATATTCAGGCTTTGTGTCCTGAAATAATGCAGAGCTTGAAATTTACTAGGTTCACCTGTTATAATTCGTATTGCCTGGGAAGTCACAGAAGGTTGTAGTTTGGTCACATAATCACCCTATGGAATTTTAGGAGAATACAATACTTAGTAACTATGAGAGAATTTTAGTTTTCAATTATGACAGAAGCCAAGGAAGAGGAATATAAAGAACTTGAAGAAATATTGCCCCAATTATATATAAGAAGGTGTGAAGCCTGAATCCAAAGACAGAATAAAGTTTGTTTTTATGTCTTGGGAAATAATGGGTTACGGAATTATGTGTTTTATGAATGGAGCTTTATTTTAACCTTGTGACCTTAAGGGAAGAATTACATTTACCTGTGATGACATGGGGATTTAAGTACTGACCCGCCGGTGGTATGGTGGTTAAGGCAGCTGGGGTCCCACATAGCTGACTGTGCAGTTTGAGACCAGACCTAGTGGCTTGAAAAACACATTGGGTATGTGGCACATGCCCAAAATCCTAGGAGGAGAATGGAGGAAAAGGGATTGCAGAGTAGCTATCCCTCCCGGAGGGTGCTTTCTCACACACTCTCTCTTTCTCTTTCTGGCAAGGGTATGGGCCCTATATGAAAAAAAAAAAATAAAGTGTTATAGCATCTTTTTTACTTAAACTCATGATACTTTTTTTCCCCTTTTATTAGTCGGTCTCAATGGATTTCAAAATTTAGATGGACAATTAGTACATTATAGATTCAGGGTGTAAAAGAAATAATCTGTAGAAAATAAAAAGCTTCCACATATCCTTGTATCCTACATCCTGCATTTCAACTTTTAGCATAGTTTTTTAGACTGTGGATATATTTATTCATGAGCACAAGGATATATGTCCCTGATGTCATTGCAAAAATCTTGGTATTGTGAATCTAAAGCAATCAGTAGAGGAAGACTTGTTTAAAATATGATAAATGTATATAATACTAATAATACTAAGGAGACACCAGACCCAGATAATGAAGAGACAGTACGTGTTGATGTATTATTGAGTCAACCACTCAGGCTCTGTGTGTGAGAGAGAAAAGGAGAGGGACATGGAGAGAGTTGTTCATAAACGTAAAGGTGTCTGGAAAACATACAAATACAGGAAGAAATTTTAGTAGTGTGACTTCTAGGAAGTGGTTCAAAGGGGAGTAAAAATTTTATATTTTTATTGTATATCCCAATATACATTTGATTTTAAACTTATTTACATATGCAGCTCATACTTATTAGAAGTTGAGATGGTCATTTCAGGAGTAAGCTATATCACTCTCCAATTACAGCATCCAGTGGCGAAAGTTGGAGGCTGTCTCCCATGCAATGTTGATCAATAAAAGGTATCTTCTCTACTTGTTAGAGGCTTCATGAAGACAAAGATCCTTTGGCGTGCATGGAAAATGCATCTCTTGTAGGAATAACACCCCGCATAATTTTAACTGGGAACCCAAGGGTTCATCTTATCAGTGGGCATTAGTTCATGTCTGAACAATCGATACATGCTAAGTGATTCCATGATACCACTGACAGCTGTATCTTGAATTTCAGAATTGAAAGGCAAACACAGATATTTTGTAGCCCTATCTACTTTGAAACCAAAATTTAATCAGTTAGATAAAAACCAATTAAGTATGAACACTTAAGTGTGATTGCTGAATTTAAACATTCAGCATAGTTGAAGACAATGAGCATTACACATTGGGAGGGAATGGGAAAGGTTGTGTCTTGGGAAGGGCAGTATGGGCTTGTTAAAGAATCCATGACATATGAAGAGAGCTAACCTAAGTTGTACGCACCGAGCGTGAAATAGGAAATGCAGCGCTCAGAGCCACCCGGCAAGATCCTCTTATCTTCCTGCAGAAGGAAACCGAACTTCATGTGCTGCTGGTGCTAGGGAGTTAGCCTACTATGTTTATCACAAGTGGGGGCTGGGAGTCTCGTTAAAAGGATTTTATACTCTTTTGGCTTCAGAGCAAAACCAGCTGCAGAAATACCTCCACCCACCCATCACCAAACAAAATCTATTAAGCATCCATAACCACATAGATTCTATCACAGTTCAGTTAATGGAAATCAACCCTAAATCCAGCCAGCATAAGGGCAAATGAACATTTTCTATCTTGTATCCCTATTTTGTTTAGACTGTCCTGATTTTTCAGGGTTATAGAATATTGTCTGTGCTTGTATTTCAGTGTTGGTGACAGCTCTCAAAAACATATGCAAAATTCTCCTATTTATAAAAAGTTATCAGCATTTCAAAGTCACAGGAAAATTCACCCTTCTAAGCCCTCAGGCCAGGTGGACTCGCTAGAGATTATATTTAGTGAAAACCACAAGGAGATCAAAATTTTTTCTCTCTTTTGCCCTTACCCTTCACAAAGTCTTAAAAACATTTTATTTCTAATGGATAACTCTTGTTTCTCTTTAGACAATAGGTTTGGTTTAAGCTCCTATGTATCTCTTCTTTAAGCATGTAGTCTTCCTTTTCTAATGAATCTTGTCTAGGAGCAAACACTTCAGAATGATAGAATTTAAATTTAAATGTCCAAGTAGGTGCTTCTCTGCAATATGTTATAAACGGGTTGACACTGCAGTTAAAATCAGGCTAGAGATACCTATGTGAATGGGAGGTCTATTTATTTGAAAGTTCTTCTGACAGTTGATGACATCGTGTGAGCCATTTTAAATTATCTGAATAATTTGGTAAACCTGTCTTGGATTTATGTATTACAAGTATCATTCCAGAAGCAGCTCCAATTTACTCAGAAAATCCCAAAATATATGGTACAAGGAACTTTTATGTCTTATAAAAACAAGAAAAAATGATAAAAAAAAAGAAAGTCTTCTGATAAACTTCGGTCCATCTGAGAATTAAAACCCAGCAATAAGGCTTCTCATGGAAAGCACTGAATATGCCCACATGGTGTGGTTTTGACTTTAAGTAGCTGTATCTGGAATTACATTTTTAAAAACTAAGAATGTAATTCTGTTAAGCAAAGAACAGAAAGCAGATAATTCAAAGTTACTGTAATAAGGATGCCCTATTAGATAGGAAAATGAAGTCAAGTCAAATGAATTCCATTTCTTTAATGCACACAGATTTCACAGATTAAAAATTAATCAAAACTTTAGAGAAATCACAGTTTGATGAACTTGACACATTAAGACAAGTTGTTGGTTTTTCAAAAAAAAGTTTTGTGATTTGTTAAAAATGAAGTGTCAGAACTATTACTAGAGGTGCTGCTCATGAAGATTTTAGCAGGATTTTGGCCTCCGTGATCACAAAGAATTTTGACAAACTCCAGACATTCTTCTGAATTATATAATTTATATCTAATGCTGTGCAAAATACTGACAAAATAGTCTTTATACTAACATAAGATGACTAGACAGAACTGAGATAAATAACGGGAGAGAAATATCAAGAAAATACTTCAGTAGAATCCCTATGGTATTTCCATTAAACTAGGACATAGTGATGAAACGCCGTTATTTGGAGATAATGAGGAATGATGGTAATCATATTGTTGATCTTTCTCCTCTCTCCAGCAAATGCATGTACCCTCTAACACAAAGAAAGGAAGGATGGACAGAAGAAAAAAATAGAGAAAATAATTTTTTTTACTTGTTTATGACAAAATACTGTCCTCTCTAGGAAAAGAATTTGATAATTTTTGTGAAAACAAAACCAGGTTTGGAATTTTCCAATTATATGAGAAACTGCACTGTAAGAGAAGGGAGGTACTCTAGATGAAGTTGGAAATCAGCATTCTAAGTTTTTTATTCCAGAGTAGACTTTTTTCAAACAGAGGTAAACTTATGTTTCCTTTCCAGAATTTCCATGGAAAAGACAGAATGTCCATTTAAACCTCTGATGGAGGAGCCAGAGAGACAGAAAGCAAGAAATTACTCCCTAGAGGAGATGGCCAAGCTGCAATCTCTTCTCCTCCACTCTCCTCTCGGGATTCTGGGCATGCATGCACATGTCCCTGGTGTGAGTTTTAGGCCATCAAGTCCCAGACTCAAATCAGTCAACTACATGGGAGTCCAGTAACGTAACCATTATGCCATCTGCTTGTCCCTAGAATTATTTTTTTAAAAGAATTATTTGATTTGGGAACCAGCAGTTAGCGTAATGGCTATGTCGCTGGACTCCCACGTAGTCGACCGCGGTTTGCGTCCCGGACCCGGTGGCTTAAAACTCACGCCGGGCACGTGTGCGTGCGTGCCCAAGATCCCCAGAGGAGAATGGAGGAGAAGGGACTGCAGCGTGACCATCCCCCCTGGGGGGTGATTTCTCGCTTTCTGTCTCTAATGTCTCTCTCTGTCTGTCTGGCGAGCGCATGCGCCCTATAGCGAAAATCTCTCCAAAAAAAAAAAAAGAATTATTTGATTTAACCTTATTTATTTATTTATTTTAATTTAACAAGAAAGAGAGAGAGAGATAGAGAGAGAGAGAGAGAGAGAGAAGAGAGAAGATAGAGAAGGAGAGAAAGTGAGAAAGCAAGCTGCCAGGTTTGAGACTTGAACCATAGTCAGCCATGTGGGAGTACAACTCCCCTAACCACCATTTCATCTGTTGGCTGTGTCCTCAGAATTTTAAATAATTCAGAATGTGAGAATGGAGGCATGTTGTAGAGAGACTGGAGGAAACAAGAATCTTAGAAGAGAGAACAAAGTAAGGAATTGAAGGACCAGCAGTTAGTGTAGTGGCTATGTCACTGGACTCCCATGTAGCCAACCACGGTTTGAGTCCCAGACCCCGTGGCTTAAACTCACACCGGGCTCATGTGCGTTTGTGGCCAAGATCCTGAGAGGAAAATGGAGGAGAAGGGGGGTGATTTCTCCCTGGGGGGTGATTTCTCCCTGGGGGGTGATTTCTCACTTTCTGTCTCTCTGTCTCTCTCTGTCTTTCTGGCGAGTTCACACATCCTATAGCAAAAACCCTCCCCAAAACAAACGAACAAAACAAAAGTAAGGAATTGAAACAGGATAGCAAATTTGATTTTAATAAAGATTAGAAATAACTACTTTAAAAATATATTTACAATGGGACCAGCAGGTAGCAAAGTGGTTAAGGCACTGGTGGATGGTGGTTTAAGTACTGGACCTAGACCTGGACTCAGCTTCAAACTTACACTGGGTGTACATGCATACATGCCCAAAATTCTGAGAGAAGAATGAAATCCTAGGGATTGCAGCATGGCCATAATTCCAGTAGGAAAATTTTTACTTTCCCTCTCTCTGTCTCTGTCTCTCTCCCAGAGAGCACATGTGCCTTATGGCAAAAATTAAATATATATATATATAATGTATATTTACATTAATAAAATGCAAAATATATTTAGATGGCTTCATTTACTTGTTCAAATTTAAAAATTGATATGTTAATAGACAATTACATATTAATCATTGCCTAAAATTGTCAACTTAAACATTTTTGGTAGCCTTTAATAACATTATTATATATCTAGGTGATGGCATAAAAGATTAGATGAAGAAAAATTAATGACAAATATGTAAGAGCCAGATCCTAACTTACTGGGTGTAATGTTTATCTAATTCTCAAATGTTAAAAATGCAGGTTAGGATTCTGTTCAAATGATAGGTACATAAACCTGTTGACATCTCAAGACAGGACACAAATCCTTAAAACTGAAAAACAAAGCCTAGAAGAAAATCAGCAATATTTTAGTCAAAAGTCATAACATTCTATTTCACCAATTCAGTCTCATGTACTTCATCTTCTGTTTTGGTTTGATTTTCCCGATTAAATTCTGGGATAGAATATTCAAATCCAAACTTGCCCCTATGATTAAGTTGGCCATTTTCTTAGTTTTTGAACTATTATTTCTGTGTGTCTGTATTTAATTTTCCTGATATAAATAGCACTCCCTTGAGAACTTCTTAGAAATCTGTTATGGTGCTGGTAAATTCTTTCAGGTTTTGTTTATCTGAGAATGTTCTTGTCTTTTCTTCCCATATGAAGGATAATCTTGCCAGGTAAAGTATTCTTGGTTGAAATTGCCTTTACCTTAACGCTTTGAATATATTTTCCCATTCTTTCCTCACTTGTGTTGTTTCCGATGAGAGATCTGCTGTTCCCTGATGGGATATCTTTTGTAGGTAACTTGATGTTTTTCTCTTGCCAATCTTAGTATCTTGTCTCTGTGGTTTTGGTCAATCTGGCTATAATATGTCTTGGAGAAGATCTTCTGGGGTTGATTTTATTTGGGGTCCTTTGTATTTCTTGGGACTGGATCTTTGAGTGCCTCTCTAGGTTTGGAAAGTTTTCTTTCAGGATTTCATGTAATAGATTAACAGTGCCATTATGAGTCTATTCACCTTCTGGGAAACCAATTATCTGGATGTTTGGACATTTGATGGTATCTAGTATTTCTTGTATATTATCCTTTTTTTTGGGGGCCCTTTCCTCAGTCTTTGTGGTGGATTTTTCTAGGCCAGCACTTTTCTCTTCTACATCTGAGATTCTATTTTCTGTATAGTCTAATCTGCTTTTAACTCTTTCAAGGGAGATTTTAACCTCCTGTATTACAGCCTTCATCTCTAACAGGTCCATTTGATTCTTTTTTAAAGTGCGTAATTCCTTTTTTAGATCTTGCAAGAATTTTCTTGCTTCCTGGTACTTGTCAGCTCCTGTCTCCTTGCTCTTCTGCAATTCATTGTCTCTCTTCTCTTCCATCTCAGTTAGCCTCACCATTAAGAATATTCTAAATTCTTTATCAGACATTTCCATAATTTCTATTGAACTGTCTGTGGATGAAGAGGAGTTACTCTTTTCCCTGGGAGGAGAGGTATTTTCTTGCTTTCCCATATTTCTTATGGTCCTGAGGTGATTTCTAGTAATCCTGAATGTTCAGATTGAACTTTAAGAAATAGGAAGAGAAGGGATTGTGGCATGGCCATCCCTCTGGGGGGTGATTTCTCACTTTCTATCTCTTCGTCTGTCTCTGTCTGGTGAGCACACGTGCCCTATAGCAAAAACATCTCAAAAAACAAACAAACAAACAAACAAAAAAACTCACGCCAGGCGCGTGTGCATGCATGCCCAGGATCCTGAGAGGAGAATGGAGGGGAAGGGATTGAGGCATGGTCATCCCCTATGGGGGGGTGATTCCTCGCTTTCTGTCTCTATGTCTCTCTCTGTCTGGTGAGTGCATATGCCCTATAGCAAAAATCTCTCTCTCAAAAAAAAACAAAAACTTCTATTGGAGTCTAAAAAAAATAATAATAATTGCATATGTTTCTTTTGGAGATGTTTTTGCTGTGGGGCGTGTGCGCTCACCAGAAAGACAGGCAGAGACAGAAAGTGAGGAATCACCCCCCAGGGGAAATGGCCATGCCTCAATCCCTTCTCCTCCATTCTCCTCTCCTGATCTTGGGCATATACGCACATGTGCTCTGTGTGATTTAAGCCACCGGGTCTGGTCTCGAACCACGGTCGACTACGTGGGAGTCCAGCGACATAGCCATTACGCCAACTGTTGGTCCCTAGAGTGTGCTTTCTAAACAGGTAACCATTTGGGAGACCTTGAAATTTCTAAACATCATTTCTATTTCTGCAAAACTTTTAAAAGTGTATGAATCACAACATTCTAAACTCTTTTCAAAAGAAAATATTCTTTACTTTCAAAAAAAAAAAAGAATTAGTAAGAGACACATCATCCATCAAATGACTAGAAATCACCGTAGGACCTTTTGATGTATTTATTAAGGACATTATTTTAATTTATTTTTGGTACTATTTTAAATATTATTTTCTTAATACCATTTTACATATTTTGCTAGTATGTAGAAATGTAACTATATTCTCTATATCTTGTATACCACAAAACTGACTGATTAGCTCTACTAGCATTTTTGTGGATTCTTCAGGATTTTCTGTATATCAAGGTCATGTTATCTGTGGATAAAGATAAATTTATTTCCTCATTTCTAATCAGGTTGCCTTTATTTCTTTTTCTAATTTAATGTCCCTGGCTAGGAATTCCAGTAAAATGTTGCATAGAAATCATGAGTGGACAATCTTGTCTCATTTCTAATATTAGATATAATTTTTTTTTTACTGTTAATTACGGTGTTGGGTATAGGTTTATCATAGATGTCTTTTATTAGATTGAATACATTCTCTTCTATTCCTAGTTTATTTAATGTTTTTATCATGAGAGGGAGTTAGATTCTGTTAAATTTTTTTAAAATTTTTTTTATTTTTGTGCATCTATCGTAATGACCTGATCATATAATTTTATCCTTTTCCTATTAATACCAAGTATGGATTAATTTTTCATACAATATAACAACTCTGCATTCCTGAAATAAATTCTGCCATTTTTGTTTGTTTTATTAAACAGAAATACCTGTTTTTGGATGATTTATTTGACTCTGATACCTAGAAAGTCCAAGGGCATGTGGTCAGCTTCTGACTGGCCTTTGTTGCTACATCACGATTTGACTGAGAAAAGCAGGGAGGTGAGTAGGCATGTGCAGAAAGAGAAAGCTTGAGGGAGAAGAAATGGACTTTCCACTTCCAATGTTCAACCCTCCTATGCTCTCAGCCAACTGTATGGTGCCCATCCACCTAGCATGCAGATCTTCCTTTCTCAGTCCACTGACTCACGGGGCAATATAGTCTAGCAAGGAACCCACCAACATTAAGGGTGTATCTTTTTCTTAAATATCTCACCACTTCCCAAAGCTATTGCATAAGAGTTAAATTCCAACACATGAACCCTTGGAGAATAACCATTGACTAAACCATAGCATCTACTTTTCATATATTGCTAGATATAATTTAATAATATTTTGTAGGATAGTTTTGCATCTATATGCTTTAAGGATATTGGTCTCTAGTATTGTTTTTTTCTTGTGATGCCTTTGTTTTGGTACTAGAATAATACTGCTTTATACAATGAGTTGAATAAGTGTTCCTTCCTCTTTGTTTATTAATTTTTTGGGAAGAAGTTATGAAGTATATGTGGCTAGTCATCTTTTAAGTATGTGGTAGAATTTGCCACTGAAGTCATTTGGTCCTCAACTTTTTGTTGTATTATTATTTCTTCTTATTTATTCAATCTCTACCTAATATTGAGCTATTTAGATGTTTTGTTTCTTTCTGAACTAATTTTAAAATTTGTATCTTCTAAGGATTTGTTTTTTTGGTCTGGATTATCTAATTTATTGGCACACAATTGTTCATGGCATTCCTTCACATCCATTTATTTATGTAAGTTTGGTAGTAAGTAATAACTCCACTTTCATTTCATTTCTTTTTAATTTGAGTCTTCTTTCCTTTTATGTTGGTCAGTCCTGAAAGGATCTGAATCAGTGATAAAAGAATGATGTTTAAAAGCTCTTCCTTGGGAACCAGCAGTTAGTGTAATGGCTATGTTGCTGGACTCCTACGTAGTTGACTGCGGTTCGCGTCCCAGACCCGTGGCTTAAAACTCACGCCGGGCACGTGTGTGTGCGTGCCCAAGATCCTGAGAGGAGAATGGAGGAGAAGAGATTGCGGCGTGACCATCCCCCCTGGGGGGTGATTTCTCGCCTTCTGTCTCTATGTCTCTCTCTGTCTGTCTGGCGAGTGCACGCGCCCTATAGCGAAAACCTCTCTAAAAAAAAAAAAAAAGCTCTTCCTCAATGTAGACGAAAGAAAAGTTTTGAAAGACAGTTAAAGTGAGTGACATGGGAGAAATGGAAAATATATAAAAATCACACTTGATTATTTTGTTTTCTAAAAATATGGTTATATTTAAAATACACTTACCTGATATATATGTATATATATATATATACCTGATATATATATATATGCATATGTTCAATGTAAATAATACCCAAGTATATTAATTAACATTTAATATATCTCTACAATGTGATAAGTAATTAGCCTGTGCCATCAAGCTTCATCTCACATTATCTTAATAATAACCACATGAAGTAGAATTACTTTTATCTTTACATGACAAATGAGGATGTAGAGGTGCAAAGAAATGAGTTCTGACCAGTGCTATGATCAAAAAAGTGAGTATGAAGCCGTGTTGTGTCAGGATTTTAATCTGGAGGGACCAGCAGTGAGTGTGATGGCTATGTCGCTGGACTTCCATGTAGCCGACCATGGTTCGAGTCCTGGACCCAGTGGCTTGGACTCACACCACGTGCGTGTGCGTGAGTGCCCAAAATCTTGAGAGGAGAATAGAGGAGAAGGAATTGCATCATGGCCATCCCCCTGGGGTGGGGTGGTTTCTCACTTTCTGTCTCTCTGTCTCTCTCTGTCTTTCTGGCGGGCACACACGACCTATACCAAAAACCTCTTAAAAAGTGATTTTAACCTTGCAAGCAATGCTGATTTCCTACAATGCGCTTGCTTTACCATACACAGTATTCCACATATGATTCTTACCTAATAACTGTTAAATTTTCATGTGAATAGCATTTATTATTTAGTTGATAAGATAACATTATCAGGGGTCTTTAAAAAGATCATGAAAATGTATTTAATATTTATTACAAAGAAATGCATGGGGGCAGCCCATGACCTGGTGTTTAAGGCATTGGGTCTGACACAGCTGATCATGCAGTTCAAGAAGTGGATCTTGTGGCTTGAAAAATACTCCTGTGTATGTGTGTGTATGCCCAGCATCCCAAATGGAGGAGAAGGAATAGTGACATGACTGTTCCCCTTGGGGGTTGCTCTCTCTCTCTCCATCTCTCACTGTCTCTATATCTCTCTTTCTGATAAGTACACATGCTCTCTGACAAATTTTTTTTTCCTTTTTTTGAGAGAGTTTTTTTTTATTTTTTTATTTTTATTTTTTATAGGGCACATGCACTCACCAGAGAGACAGAGAGAGACAAAGAGACAGAAAGTGAGAAATTACTCCAGAGGGCAATGGCTACACTACATACCCTTTTCTTCCTTTCTCCTCTTGAGATTTTGAACATGCACTCACAGATTCCCAGTTTGATATGTAAGCCACCGGGTGTGGTACTTGAACTGAAGTTGACTACTTGGAAGTTCAGTAATGTAACCATTACTTCACCTGCTGGTCCCATACCGTCTGAAACATTTCAAAAAGGGAGAAAAATGCATGGATTTCCACATTTTTTGCACTGAAATAAATTTATACTTTAATTCTATTTTTCTTTTCTTTTTTTTTGGAGAGGTTTTTGCTATAGGGTGCATGCGCTCGCCAGACAGACAGAGAGAGAAAGAGAGATAGAAAGTGAGAAATCACCCCCCAGGGGGATGGCCATGCCACAATCCCTTCTCCTCCTTTCTCCTCTCGGGATCTTGGGCACTCACGCACACCTGCCCGGTGTGAGTTTAATCACCGGGTCCGGGACTTGAACCATGGTCGACTATGTGGGAGTCCAGTGACATAGCCATTACGCTAACTGCTGGTCTCAATTCTATTTTTCTATACGCCATCTCTCTCTCTCTCTCTCTCTGTGTGTGTGTGTGTGTGTGTGTGTGTGTGTGTGTGTGTATGTGTGTGTGTGTGTGTGTGTGTGTGTGTGCTAGAGAGCATGTATGCTGGACAGAGAGAGACAGAAATAGAGAGAGAAAAAGCACCTTCTATGAGGTGTGATAACACTACAATTTTTTTTCCATTTCTCTTTCTTATCAGAATTCTGAACCCATACATACATCTACCTGATGTATTTTTCAAGTTGCTAGGGCCAAGACCCAAACTGTAATCAGCCAAGTGGAGTCTACCTCTCCTAACTCCTGAGCTACTGGGCTGGTCCTTTCCATGAACATTTTGAAGTCTCCTCATAAATATATGAAATATATACATACATATGCCACAAAGGAGCTTATTTTTAAGTTTTTACCATATAGTGCATGTGCTCACTGGAGAGAGACAGAGAGGGGAAAAGTGAAAAATCACCTCCCAGGGTGGATGGCCACACTGCAGTCTGTTCCCCATTCTCCTCTTGGGATTTTGGGCCCACATAAACATGTGCCCAGTGTGATTTTCAAGCCTCCAGGTCTGAGGTTTGAACTGCAGTTGGCCATGTGGTAGTCCAGAGTCTTAACCACCTTATCACCTGCTGGCTCCCAGACATTGTTTTTTTTTTTTTTTTTTTGGTAGGATGTAAAACCACCCAAATGAGAGAGATGTAAACACACACATATGAGAGAGAGAGAGAGAGAGAGAGAGAGAATGAAGCACTCTTGATGGGTCTCATCATGCTAGAGTCCTTTCTCCAGACGTCCAGAAACTCAAGATCTAGAGTACACACACTCGCACCTGTTGGATTTTCAAGTTACCTGGGATTCTGAATCCACTTGGTCACATGGTCACATGGCTTACAGTCTTGCAGGGTAGTGTTTACTGCTATGCAACAACTCGGCTACATAATGACATTTCACCAATGATGAATTGCATATATGACAGTGGTACCATAAGATTATAAGGCTACATCATTAGGCTAGGTTTGTAGCAGACTATATGCTCTAGGTCTGTGTGAGTGTTCTCTATGATATGCAAAAGTGAAATCTATTGATACATTTCTCCGAACCTATCACTACCCTCAAGCAACCCAAGATTATGTATATGAAGTGGATCATTTAGCAAGATGACATGTCGTACTAGGAAACTCTGGCATTGATTTCTGATTACATATAATCACAAACTTTTATCATTTGAAGTCAATAAGAAGCAATTGCTTTCTATCTAGTTTGTAACTCATGATAAAACCAAGATGCTCAACTGTTATGCTGTTGTTCAGTGTGAACAATAAGATCACTGTACATCTACTAAAGATATGCACTGCTTTCCATCTTTTGCTTTATGCAATCTATCTCATAATTAAGTACATATGTATGTAAGCTTAGACCTGAACTCTAATTGGGGTAAATGAAACAAGTACTGCATATGAGGAACCACAGTCTCCTCCCCAAAAACAAATACCTTTTTCATGTGTGGCCAGTTCCTTGCAAACATGTGTTGGTATCTTAATGACATTAGATGCATAACATCTCTGGAAAAGTTTGCACAGCAAAGTAGGGCCAAATAAGTGAAATCTAGTATGAGTTGTTAGAGAAATGTCTGATGATTGGAATAGACAGGTACTGTACAGTGTCACACAGTCTGTTTTAAGAGGTGTTATCGTTATGCTATTGCTTTCAAACAGAGTTTGAAGAAAGCAGAATGACTTTGGAGCATTGCTTTTCAATGTTGTTTACATCAGAGAGGATCCCCCTATTCACTTTTTAATTGTAGAGTTGAATTTTTTTAAAATGAATTTATTTTAGTTGTGATAGAGAGCAGGTGCACATTCATGTGAGAAAGAGAAAGAGATGCACCCTTGACAGGGTCTTGTCTTGCTGAGATTCCCTTTCCCCAGTCCTTCAACTCATCAGCATCTTGGGTATAACTACAATGTGCCTGGCATGTTTCCAAGCTGACCCTTGGATCTGAACCTGTGTCTGGCCACATGGCTTCCAGCACTATGATTTATTTTGCTACCAACTGTGCCATCATATTGGGCTGTAGATTTTAAGTGTGTAATTTACTTGTCTCCTAAAGAATGTCAATTTTGGGGTGGTAATGTGTGGGATTTATATGATGATTAGTCCTCAGCAGTCAGGTGACTTAACTAACCTCTCTGTGCCTCGACTTTGTCATTTACGAATGGCTACCATGGTATTTAAATAAGTTCAAACATGTAAGCAGAATAGTGACTTATGCAGAGTAAATTCTCAATAATGTTAATGTTATTGCTATTATTATCTCAAACTAGATTTCTTTAAAGACACCAATTAATCTTTAGCAAGACTATTAGCTGTTTCAGGTAAGATGTTTGTATTGAGGATATTAACTTTAATTAGATGTCTGATAAAGATTAGAAAATCTGCAAAGCACAAAGGACAAGATGTCAGTTGTCAAATTCGGACATTTTGTATGAAGACCCCAAAAAAGGAGGGAAATAGTGGTTATTGCAGCACTTTGCTAGGGCTGGTGCCTTGGAATGATTGTGTATGGGCAAATGTTTTCCCTATCTGCCTGTAATGGGGACTGAGAAGAAGGAGCCAAAAAACAAATAAATAAACAAAAAGTCATGGGGTTGAAAAGTACATGGTTTGAAGAAAGAGCAGAGAGAAAGTTTCATGACAAAATGTGTTTTGTATCCTCAGCCTTCTTAATGGGGCAAAGTTAGGACATTCTTCAATGATGCTGAAATGGTCTTGAATTGTGTTTTCATGTGTCTTCTATGTGATCCTACTTGAACATATGCGCCTGGAATGACTCCAGTCTGCTAACTCTGTTTCCAGAACAGGCATTTGATGAAATGATCTGAATAAGAGAGTGTGCATGTTAATGATGAGCTTCATAACCTTTGACTAGCCTCCAGTAATTTTACATTTGTAAAGAGGCTACATTATTTGATTATTCAGTTAACTCTTGTGAATAACCAGCCAAGCAAACAGTGAGACAGTGATGAAAAATTTAAGAATTTGCTAGAACTTTTATTCTCTCATATATCTAGAATTACAAATTTGTATCTGAGCTGAATCCTAGTGAACTAAAAAGAAATCAAGTGGAAAGAATACAAGAGAAAAGAAGGAAAGATATGAGAGAAGAACAAAAGAATGAAGAAAAAAAGTGATAGAAATACAAAACTTTTTCAAATAATGAAATTAGGTCCATTTGCAGAATGGGCATCTTACTTCACTTTTAAGCTAGGTTCAGACAGAATTCACTTAACCGGATGAAATGACTAAGGTTGGGAGGATCAGAGAGGTGAAATTTTGACTGCTCTTCTTTGGCCCTTGTGAAGCAAAGGTCATGCTCAATTCCTTTGAGTTATTTCCTGCCATTTTACTCCTGATGTATGAGCCATATTGTTCAAGATACTTTTGGTAGACTCTCTCTAAAAGAATCTGAGTAACCTCCACTTGTTACTGTTTCTTTCTTGCTTCCCCTTGATAAAACCATTTCTTCAAATCCTGAAAGATGCAAGCTGGGTGCACACCTCTAACTGTAGAGACTGCGAGGCCATTCTTAAGTGTTTCCAGGAAGCTGAATTAAGCCTATCATGTCTTGAAAGGACTACCTGTTACAGCACTCCTAATCAGCTTACCTACTATATTTGGAGAAATCTCTCCTGGTTTCTCTATGCCAAGTTGCTCTGAGTGAGCCACTGCTGAGATGCATGTGTTTTTTATAATGCTGAGGTCATTTTTGCACTTATTAGTCTTTAAAGCAAATGCTCCTTATAGAACAAAGTTGGATTTGATAGAGAAAAGGAAAGGGAGATGGAAAGAGAGAGAAAGAAAGAGAGAGTATAATGACTGAGAAAGGGACAGAAGCTTTGTGTGAGTGCCTAAGTATTTTATTAAAAGTTTAGTGGCTGCTCCAAGAGCAAGGTGTCTGTGCCTTTAATCATTTTCATTTTAAAAACAGAGCTTTATATTTCCACATCTTCAGCTGTCCCAGAGGGCAGCTAGGCCAACTTTAACAACATTAATTTCTCTTTATGACAGGACTAGTGCTGCCCCAGGTCTTCAGAACTGCCTAAAATGTCTGGAAAAGTAGATAATGAAGAGGATATTAGAATTGTAAACAAGAACAATTTTGTAATAAAAACCATATATTTTCTCCATTGGACTTTGGGCTTAATACTACGGCAGCAAAAGTGTCACGAGTCATAATTTGTTGATGGCTACTAAG
Source organism: Tupaia belangeri chinensis (assembly GCF_000334495.1). Lineage (NCBI taxonomy): Eukaryota > Metazoa > Chordata > Mammalia > Scandentia > Tupaiidae > Tupaia > Tupaia belangeri. Next base: position 566,151 of record NW_006209652.1, read on the forward strand.
CATTAGTTACAGTCAGAGCATGTGTATAAAGGGTAAGTCCTCCTGGCATCCCATTAAAAAAGATCTCGGATGGGTAATTGTAATTTAGTTGTTCTAATGTGTCTCTTTCATTTGATTTTTTTTCCATTGTGTTATCTGATGAAAAGAACTTGTGTATCACCACCTCCTAGGCTGCTCACTGAGATTTTTGCCTTTATGTAGAGGTATTTTTCACAAATATAAAGGATTGAATAGTGAACATGAAGGGATCACCCTAATAAAAGTTGAAGGGGGCCATGTCTAGCCCTCCACTACCATTCAAAGATTTAGAGATAATCCAGGTTACAGCACTGAGGAAAGGGGCAGATCTCCTCACTGTGTCGTGTTTCTCCAGCAGCGAGGATATCCCTGCTTCTGTCTATCCCGTCATCCTTCTTGCTGACAGGGTTTGTGAGTCTGATACAAAGGAATAAGGAACCATAGATTTCCCCCCAAGAATCAGAGAGCTCTTCTTTGTCTGCAAGGAATACTGGGCAGAGTATAAAGTGCAGAGCATCTGGTCTGTTACTATCGTAAACAGGAATATCTTTTCATCTCAGGTGCACAGCAGTGGAGAAAGTTCATCCTTGTACTACTAAACCTTTTGTCTTACCCTCATCCTTTGTTGTCCTCTTTCTCTCAGAAGAAATCTGAATGCATAATCCTGAAAATGTGGCAAATTCCATTAGTACAATTTTCGTTTGCATTTCATAGCTCTTTTTATTATATTCAGTGGTCTACATTCTATAATGTATTCCCTGAATTTAGTTTTGCTAAAGAGAGAAACAATGATGCACAAAGCCTCTTAATTCCTATTGAGATCTTTCCCCATGGAAGGTAATAATTGTTTTCAATGAATTGTTTTCAATTCATCAACACTTAGTCTCAAATTTGGCTGATTTTTCTTTTCAGTATCAACAATAGTATAAGAAAGACAAACAGTGATTTCAATGAAGACTAAGTAAGATCCCAAATTCTTTCATTTTGAAGTGAAAAGCTAAGGTACATCACATTTTATGATTCTTCAACATTATGATTTTAAAAATAAGGACTTCTTATCTGCATCTGTTAGCATCTAAATTCCCCTTTTGCAGGGAAGGTAATCAGATTTATCGCTGCCGTGTGATCAGAGTTAGGTGTAGTGTCTTTCAGTGAGCTGGGGTGTGAGATCCAATTCTAAGACAGAGCTCACTTGGGCTTGATATAAACTGAAAGGCAAAAAAATGAGCACTCTTCTATTATTTAGGCACCTGTCCAGAGGTTGGAAAGAGGGAAAAAAAAAAAAATAAAGCTTCCTTCCCTAGATTTGGCCTAAGAGCTCAGAGATAACCACCTTGCCTTCTGTGTCTAATACAATGTGAATGGGGGCAGAAATAATGAGTATTACATTGTATTTTTCATGTAAAAGCCTGAGAAACAAAAAGTCCTGAACACTGGCAGTGATTCCAGTCATTTTCAAATGAAAGGGGCTATTTGTTTCCAAATTACAGCAGCCACTGGAATGCATACGTTTATGGCTCAGAAATCCTCATTTTGTGAAGTAAAATTACCTTTCAGTAATTTAGTCACTGCAGGCTTTCTCCTGCTGACTGGTCAGAAGCTATCAGATAGCTTGCAGCTGCAGGCTGAAGCTTGACTTTTTTTTTTTCCTAGGACAGGCAGTTAGTTAGTAGAGCCATCAGTGCGGCATCTGTCATCCTGCTAGGCCCAAATTGTTTTCTATGATGGATGTCACAGTCTGTATGATCAAAATAGAAGCCCTGCTGCTTTTAATTGCAAAATCGGAGTACTTGCACATTTGTTATTATGCCGAGGTTATTACCTCACACAAAATGAATTAACAGGTGAAAATAATTGATGAGAGGAGTCTAGGGATTTTTAGCCTCTTCAAAGAGACTTTGTAATTATGGCATAATGAATGTTCTGAGACATATCTGTGGGGGGCAGCATGAGACCACCAAAGATCTTTTCAGATCGATGATAAATTCTACTGAATTTTACTGTAATACTGCTTAAATTTACTTAGCAATTAGTTTAATAGGCCTACATGATTCATGATAACATACTGAGAATTTTTAAATAAGTTTGTTCCATCAATCTATAAATTAAGTTACTTGCCTCCGCTTTCTTCCTAAGGTGATGGAAAACGTTAACTAATCATGCTTTTTGAAACAAGATGACAGGATCGGAGTCTATGTTTCAGAAACACCTGACTAAGTGTGGCTGGCATCTCAAAAAAATTGCTCTTCTCCTTTAAGCTCCTCTCAATACTGGTAAAAAGAGCCTCGTGAAATTTTGTCCAAATACAGTTTTAAGAGTTTGCCAACACATGACGATTCTGCATTTGTCCTGTGAAGTATATGGTTTAAACATTTTGCAAGCTGAAGTAATTGTTCTTGGCTTTCTGACCACTCTTCCACTCAGATTTGGTCATATTTCAAATTCATTCAGTTCCTGAGTGCATCCAGAGTGATGGAGTCCAGCCATCTTTTTCCTTCCTTGTGACATCCTGAAACTGCACAGGGGATCTCTGTCACCATAAACTCACTTGTGCACACAAAAGGCACTTTCCCTGCATCCACCCAACATGTGCAACCAACATGCCGGGATAACGCTTTTCATGTGTGCCCAACCAGGTACAGAACAGTAGTTGTGAGATGGTCAGCCTGATAGTTGCCAGGATTGGGAAAATATTACTAAGTGCTAGAGGAGGTCATTTTGTGAAAAGGGAAAAAATAATACAGAAACGATAACAAAACGAATCATGAGCATGTTTCTTTTCCATAGCTCATTTTTTTCACATGCTGTGTTCTTCTTAATCTCTAGGTAATGCTTTCATTAGTAAAAGGTAAGAAATTAAATTAATTGTGAACAGTATAATGAGACACAAACATAAATCTTGAGATCTGAGATAATCTTTATTGAAAAGTAAAGGACAGAAAAATGAAAATGATAAGTTTTGAGGAAATAGAAACTCAAAGGAATCACATGTTAGAAAGCATCTTTTTTTTTAAGTGATGGGAAACTTTATCCCAGATTCTAACTAACTTGGTTAATCCATATTTTTGTAAGATGTACATTATTTACCATTGTTCTTGTTCCTTGTGAGAGTCACAAATATACACACACATCTCTCCCCCAAAGTTGCAACATCTTTGTAAAGAATTTTGTGTATTGTAAGTCCTTTCTAATGAAAATTTGTTTTTATTTTGGTTGTGAGTTTAAAATAAATGCATACTTGAGGTATATAATTTATACTGAGTGACTTTTTGATATATGAATGTGTGTGTGTGTGTGTGTGTGTGTGTGTGTGTGTGTGTATGTGTGTGTGGAGAGAGAATTTATTTTAGAACTACCATCAGAATTTTGGTATTTAAGAGTAAAATATCGAAGAGTCTTAATAATAGAAAAAATACATGACAAGAAAGTATAACAAATTCAAGGCAAGCAGTGGATTGCCTTGTATGTGAAGCGGACTGTGGTAACTCATATCAAGCCACATGTCACTTGCTGAGGCATTTTTCATAAACCTTCACATGCCTGCATTTATCTTTAGTATAAACCACAAGATGAATTCTCCAAAGACATTAGCAATAGATAAATGCTTTTTAAACAAAATAGTCTATTTGAAAAATCTCTTACAAAGATAGGAAGAGGATGTTATCCAATTGGACTTGAATCGTGTCATAAACTATGACACTTTTCTGTGATATTACTTTATTGTTTGGCCTTACCTTTCATGCAAAGCAAAATGACCTAAAATTCAGAGGTTAATGCTGTAAAATTCTGATACCTGTTTCATTTAGATTATATTGGATTATTGTTATGAAACACCATTGAAAACACTCAAGGGATTCCAGTTTGAATAAAAAAAATTTCAGGTGCAAAATTAAATTTCTGCTTAATGAAGGTCAGAGACAATTTTCTGAAATTTGGTTTTTAAAAACATTCCAAACTCCTGTTCATAACATTAACCAAAGAGCAATAGATTGCACAATTTAAATTTCACAGTGAGCTATACAAACACAAATAGATGTGTCTTATCCAGAAACGAAGAACACAGGAACTAGGTGTGCTTTATGATAGCTTTATGACAAATGACACATGCATCATGCATGCACTGTGGTGTACCTGATTTTAAAGCAAATGCAGCAGCTTTCTTCTTTATTTCTGTATATAATATGTACAGAAGTACAAATGTTTAGAAGGTGTCTACTGACTACAAACAAAGAGCATTCAATGCAGTGTGCATGTTTACTAAAGAAATTGTGTTTCAAATGAGAAAATCTGATGTCCTTTTTAACAACTACAGAATGTGAAGCAGTCAGGATCAGGAAAAGGGTATTTGTGAAAAAAAAAAAAGTATTTGTTTTATTCATGGGTAATCTCAAAATAATTCTTGTGTGTCGTAGGGGATGATGAGCTCATGGAATCTGAATCACCGACTTACCAGACAAATACACTTCCAGGAAAGGAAAAGTTTTGTTGATAATTCAATGAGAATGCAAATGATGTCTTTGATGATGTTAAAATTTTGGTAGTAAGTATTAGCCTGCTGCTAGTGTGCTATGAATTCTGTGTCATTAAATGGAATTAGATTTTGGACCTGGCTTTATGTAGACGGCACTAGTTTCTGAGTAATATCCCATTCAAACACCTCACTCTGATGTATTGCATTAATAGATCATCAGAAGCAGTTGTCATTCCAATGATGTATTAGTGTAATACATGAGAATGAGGTTCTCTGATGATGTATTTAGTACTCACAAGATGGCAGTGTCCTAAGAAGAAATGGGCCCAGTAAGGAAGCCATTATAATTACAGGATGAACTCAGTCAGCATACATCACTTTGCAAGCATTTTTGGGGTGCTAACTTGGTGTATCAGTGCTGAATCTACATTTAGGACACTACTGTTGGTACAATGAGAAGAGCATTATTATCCCTGTTCGAAATAATTCCACTGGTGAACTGCAAGATTACATACATACATGTCTAGTTACCATACAACATTTTGGTACATGTCAATGTCTATCTTGGCAGAAAACATTGTGTACTATTAGTGCTGGCTTCTGGAAAAAAAAAATCTTTTTTAAGTAGGATTTTCTGGGATGATACTCAAATATATTATTTTAACAGCAGTTTCCCAACTGATGGCTTCTGCCAAAGGGGAAGCTTTTGCTAGTAAGTGTCTACATGCCACCAATCATGGGCACAGCTTCTGGCATTAGCTAGAGAGGCAGATATTTTAAGTAAAACATTAAACTTGGGTCTCACTGTCATACATTTTCTGCTAATAGAGCTTGCAACACCTACTATAAATGTAGATGAATTAGAGACTCCCAGTGACCTCTATCTACCTCCTGCTGTGCTTTTTCTAAAAGGGTAAAAGAGAGACTTTTAAATGTTTATAACATAGGGCTAAAAAGGCTTTTTTATGCAATGGAATAGCAGTTACTCTTCACCTTCTTACAGCAGCTGATTGCATCATAAATAAAACAGTAGGGTTAGCCATCCCAGCTGTGGAACGATGCATCCAGATAGTAGCCAAAAGGATGGGGTTTTCTTCCTAGCGCCTGGGCTTGTAAAATTGTGGTGCCATAAGGTCTGCATATCTGCAGCTTGAGAAGAAGGAGGTAGCAGAGGAATCAGAGGAGAAACTATAGTGATAGCTTATACACAATATTCCTTTCCTTAAAAATTTAGTATTCAAAGCATTGTTTGAAAGAAGTTTCCTGATCCCCTAGTCAGGAAGGCAAAGCAGTAGTGGAATGGAAGAGTTAACCATAGAGACAGTGAGATGCTCAGGCAGGGCTTGCTCTTGTTCCGGAGAGGCTGGTGATGGTTTTCTTACTCTGCATTAAGCAACCAAGTTGAAAGCAAGAAACTAAACTTGGAGGAAAATAGGAGTCAGTCTTCTTAAAAGTGAGATTTTTATTTTTGGACTTCTTTTATAATTAATATTTCTTCACTTTGGGACAGAGAAATCACCATCCCGTGTATGAATAACACAAAGTAATGTATTGGACTCCTTTAACTATCTCCGTTATGTCTAAAGGCTTAGAAGCTGTTACATTAAAAAAAAAAGTGGTGCCTGCTTTAAGTTGACAAGAAAAATTATTTTGAAATGCTTAATATACCTAATCCATTTTAAGAACGATTATTTAATGAAATGCCTATTAAAGTATGGATTCTCCAAAATGTCTACTGATTTTCCAAACTATTAACCCCCCGTACTCAGCAACACTGTAGGCTCGTTAGTAAGGTTGCTGAACTGCTGAATATTTGTTTTACACTCTGTAAGTTTTCTTCACATCTAGAAATGAAAAGCTTGCGACAGAGAAAAGCCTGAGGATAAATAGATGTCAGGTAAAATTTTTAAATGTATTTTTTTGCATGCATAAAGCATACAAAATTATGAAAGTGAACTACAGATTATAACACTATTACTTGCTACCATTTATTTTTATATGGTATAAAAATAATTTTTCACATTATGTGGATATAGGCCTATTTTGTATTTATGTGTACACAGGCATTCCTATTTTTGCCTCAGATATGTTTGCATAAGACAAATTTAATTATTTTCTAAAGAGTTTAAAAAGTCTTTCCATTGAAAATGTATGTGATTAATTCAGTAAATATTTGTTACAGGCTTCCAAATTATTACGGAATAAGCATTATCATGTCTGTGCAAAACAACAGTGCTAACAATCACTCAAAGCAACTCCTAGGAGTAGGAGGTAGTAGAAACATGACTTAGACACTGCTCTGACCTCCTGCTTTCCTCTTTTCTTTTTTTCTCCCTCCTACTCTCCTCTGTCTCTTCCCTCCTTCTTTTCTCCATTCTTATCTTTCATCTTATTATTTTTGGTCTGTAAATTTAACAGCATCCGTAAAGAAAAAAAGTAAAAAGAAGAGCTAAAGCAGACAGTAGTGGAAAGATTAGATAGAACGACAGAAAGTTAAGATGTCACCTTCATGTTATGATAAGCATTAAACATTATTTACCTAAAAATGGACAATATTTTTTAAGAAATTAATTAATTAATTTCAATTAGACCAAAGAGGGATGGAGTCAGAAAGAGAAAGAGAGAGAGGGAAAGTGAGAAAGCAGGTCCAGGACTCGAAGCTCAGTAGTCTTAAGCACCACGCCACCTGCCAGCCCCCCAAAATGGATAATATTTTTAAAATACTACCTGGCTACACTGACCTATTAATGACATTTTCTTATGAAGTCTTTTTAAAAAATTTTTGCCATAGAGTGTGCTGACTAGAGACAGAAACAGATAGAAAAAGGAAGAAATCACCACCAGAAGAGATGGCCATGCCATAATCCCTTCTTTATTCTCCTCTTGGGATTTTGGGCATGCAGACACACGTGACTAGCATGTTCTTCAAGCTATAGGGACTTGAACTGCAGAGCTGTTTATGTAGGGTCCAGCACCTTAACCCCTGTGCCACCTCCTGGCCTTGCTGTCTTTTCTACATACAGACTTTGATAATAATGAGTAATAACAATGATATCAATTCATTATAAAATTAGTAGCAGAAGTCTATCCTATTGGCCCAGTTCGTGGCAAACCTAACTGGTGTCAGAGGCCATGTGACTGCCAATGGGTTTGGATCCCTGGTTTGACCCAGGGACATGTCAGGCTTGTACGCCCATGCCCAAGTTCCTGCT
>NW_006209652.1:573863-607169 GCF_000334495.1 Tupaia belangeri chinensis
GGTGGGAGGAATCACAGCATGAAGGAACCTCGTTGAGAATCCCTCTCTCTTGTGTGTACATTCACCCTGTATCATAAATAAACTAGATAATACTTTAAAAACTTAGCAGGAAAATCCACCAGGGGATAATGCTAATGCGCTGAGGAATATTTCTAATGGTAGATTTTTTTTTTTCAAAAAGAACAATGCAATTTTAAAAAGTTGTTTAGCCATATAAATATCTGCATTACTGGAGTAGATGGCAATTGTTATCTAAAGGTATGAGGATTGACTTCTCTACACTCATATGAAACAGGTATAAACACCTAGTTTAGCGAAACACGTTCCTGCCACTTCTACTTGATGTTATTACGGGGAGTTCTTCATCAGCTAAACAATCATTCAAGGCTTTGCTGAAATCCCAGCTAGTGCTCGGACTGACTGATGGTGGCATCTTCTTTGCTTAATTAGTTTTGACACCTGTCTGGATGGGCTCTTATTTGTGCATCTAGCCCACTGTATCACATAGTTTGCCACCCACTAACAGGTGACAATTTTATAGAAATCAAGTCTATGTATTAATTGTAATTTCTTCTTCTACCTTGCCATTCATTGTTTATTTTCTTTTTCCTCAGCCTCTATCTATTCTCCCCACCACGTGTGTCAATAATTTCTATTGGAATTGGTCTAGGCTCCCCCTCCTTTCAGCTACATAAATGTTACCTTTTCACTTGATGGAAATTCTCATTGCTATCCTACATCTTTTTAGTCTTTCCGATTGCCTCATTCTGGAAATGACTCTTTTTTTACTTTTTTACATGAGGAGTTATTTTTCCCATTACTAGCATTCACCTTCACAGATATAAAAACCTAATTGTGCACTGTAGTACAAATGGAATCTAAAATTATCAAGTGCAAAATTAGCATTAAAAAATCATAAGACAACAAACAATAGGGCTTTTATGTGATTTTTTTGTAATTGCATGAAACTAGTTACTCTGGCAATAATTGTTTGTGCTTCATTAACATGCAGAATGGTTTTATAGACTAACCCACACACAAAAGAAACCATTTTTGATGAGAACTGTGCTTTGTTTAATGCTAGACACCATTGTATTTGCTTTCCTAATATAACAGTTCTAATTAGTACCTAGCACTCATCCTGAGTTTTTCAGCCTGAACACTCTGAAGGTGACAATCGAGTCACAATTCCGTGGGACTCTTTGTCAGTACCTGTCAAAATATAGCTAAGCCTTTAGTAGTTGTGATCTAAATACAGGGGGGAAAATTTAATAGTCCAGAAACAATATATCCTAAGTAATTGAAAAAAATAAAATTACACATGAGTCTTTGCTTAAAAATGATACCATAAGGCCACCTCATTAAATGTGACCTTGACAAAACTAGATTTGTCCTAATAATTTCCTAGCATTGTTTCTTATCATCTGACCTTCATATATTTGTCTGATTTATCTAATTGCATTTCTTTAGTGAGGTAGCACAGGTGAATTACTAGCAAAATTTTAAGTCACTTAATTTGTACACACACACTTTTCAGGAATAATCAGCTATACATCTGGAAAGCATGGAAAATACTTTTTTTTTTTTTTTAAACTGCACTGAAGAAGTGACTCCGTTAGGCTAGATTTCATAAACAGAATCATTGTGAAGAGATACAGTTTGAGTCTCACCTGAGAAGCACACAGGTCCTCCTTTGGGCCTGTCTCTTGGTAGAAGAAAATGCAGACTCAGAAATGAGAGAGAGGACTTTCCAGCTGTTCTTCAATCTCATTTTCCTCCTCTCATAGGGTTGAATCAAAAAGGCCACAATTCTCTAGGGAAATAAGTTTATTATGGGATACTGTCATTTGTGGTTCCCAACCATGAAAAATATATCAGACATAAGGTCTGTTACTTTTGGGAAATGACACAAAAGAGACTAGTTTACTTTGACCTCTGATTGGACTCATAAGAACTATGTGACTTTTCTCAATCAATTTTTTCTTTCCCTCTTCTCTTTCTTCCCTTTCTTTGGTAAAATGACAGTTCTCTCCCCCAAACCATTAACTTAGATTATTGTCTAAAAAGTCAATGAATTTGCTTACCTTGCAAAACAGATTCACCAAATTAGTCATCATCCTTATTTAGGTGAGGTTGATCAGTTGACCAGAAGATAGCACATCAGGGAAGTAATGTTTGAGAATCATTTTAGTTTGTTTCTCACTATAAACAAATAAAATAGGCTTATGTCAATATCATGTATTACTGTAATAATAAAAATATATTACAATTTAAATGACTGTATTATTATATACATGATTCTGTATCTTTTCAATGCTTGGATTCTAGATAATAGATTATGAAGTATTTCAAAAAGTTCTATGATACATGTGTATTTTAAAGATGCCCCCATTCATTGTGTCTTGGATGAATTTATATTTGAGGTGTTTTGAATAAGGTTTCTTCAAAAAATAACTAGTGAGTCACTTCTTCACAGCAAAATATCTTTAAGGAACTTTATTCTTTCAGTAATGTTAATATAAGAAAATGTCAATTCTTAATCTTTCCATTTCAATGTCTCAAAATTTAACTCTACTCTTTTTTTTTCTGCCAGATTGAAGTCATTCCTAATATCTTAATTTTATAATTCAAATAACCCATGACAAAAACAACATTTTTCAGCTCTCTCTTTTATATTTTGGGCTCTAGTATTGAAAATTTTGGAAGGTTTGTAATTTTTAACTACAGAGAACTTAAAATCAACAAATAACATGGATTATTTTGGCTTACACATTTTGGAGGGAAAATTAGTGAGAATAGATTTTGATAGACAAGATAATTGACATAAGAAAATAGATTTCATAGATCAGAAAATTAGAAGTGATCTTGAAAGTCTTCCATTCACCTCCCACCCAAGATAATTACAGACTCTAGCTTTTTGGATAGAGAGTTATTAAGCTTCTGTTTTCAAACATCCAGTGACTGCTACCCCATTATTTTACTTTACATGATCCTTTCCATTTAAGCATGGAATTGTATGGAAATTTTTTTCACCAAGATTTCCCTGTGCCTTCTGTCCATTTATTCAGTTTTATCCTCTGAGGTATAGAACAAATCTACCCTTAAAAGGAAGTCCTCTAAATACTTTAAACTATCATTTAACAGTATCATACAATTATTTTCAATAAGCTAAAAAAACAGTCTTCACTATAAGATAGGTTTTCTGGAGTCTTCTCCATTATTTTCTTCCGGCTGTTCTCTGATGTTACCATCTCATTTAAAAGGTGGCACACAAAACATCTGTCTCCTTCTCTCATCTCTTATCATCTCTATCAATCTGTCTGTCTATTTACCTATCCATATCTATCTAGTTTCAATATGCATACTATGTTCAGAGTACAAATTGGTGGGTTTGGGAGTGATGCATTAAGTCACAGTTGTGACCCTAAATTAACTGATGCAAATAAGTCATAAGTGGAAACAGACAAAGAAACAATCATGTTCCTTTAAAATTGTGAACCATAGTTCATTAGATGAGTATAAACAAAGAGATTTGATTTAATAGGATTGGGAAAAAAATTCAGAATAACTTTTCCTAAAAAGAAAAAAATAAATTTTTCTTGATTGTTTTAGGACTAAACGATGTAAAGATCTGGGCCTGGTGATGGTGCAGTAGTACCAAACCAGACTCACTTGGAGAGGTGGATTATGACACTGCGGTTGGATTATGCTATGAGGACCCTCTGAAGGGTATTTCTCTCTCTTTATATCTCTTTCTCTCATGGGAGAAATTTTTAATTTTTAAAACTTAGAAAAATAATATAACAATTGAATCAAACTAAAACTTTTCATTTATAAGGATCAAGTTTGAGGTTTTATATGGCAAATGAAAAGATGATTTTGGTCTACTGTTATATATTTTTGACAAAAAAACATTTTCAATCAAAGGTCTCATGTTACATATATTTCCATTTCTTGCAATATTAATCTTGATTCTACAGTATAGACTTAGGTATGCTTCAGTCCACAAAGATCCAAAGGAATTTACATTTAATTTGAGCATGTACCTTATGTGTTTTGAAAAACTCATTTAAGGGACCAGCAGATGGCATAATGGTTATATTGCTGGACTCCCACATGACAATCAAGTCCCAGATCTGGTGACTTGAAACTCACACTGCATACGTGTGCGTGTGTGCCCAAAATGCCAGGAGGGGAATGGAGGAGAAGGGACTATGGTGTAGCCATCCCCACTGGGAGGTGATTTTTCACTTTGTGTCTGTCTCTCAGGTGAGTTTATGCATCCTACAGCAAAAATCTCTCAAAAAAGAAAAAAAAAGAAAACCTCATTAAATGTTATTAAAAAATCTTGCATTTGCTTGGGGAGATTTATCTCAAACTTGCATAATCTAAGAAAATTCCCTTAAGGATTTAGATCATTGCACCCTTACCCCCACTCCCCACCCCCTACAGGCCCTTTACTTTAACTCAAACCACATTGGATCCTCTAGATTCTCCAGAAACCTTAAAAGTAAACAATAGCTTCTTACAGTGTTATCAGAATGTATTCTAAAACAGATATAAACATATAGCTGCTTCTTTTATTTGCAATAGCTTATTTTTAAACCATTAATAATATTACCTTCTCTAATTTTTGTATTTCAATTCCACCACATGGTGACATACTCAGAATAGATTTCCTCATGATAGGGAGGAGGAATCATGGTTAACTTAGCTCTCCTGAATAGCCTACCAATGAATATAATGACATCCAAACACTCATTCATTCTTCATTCCAGCAATATTCAGACCTCATCATAGACTAAATCCAAGCAACGTGTGTGTGTGTATGTGGTTTTGCAACTGGGCAAATAATCAAAGCAAAGAATGAATACAACCATCTGTATGGAAATTGGTAAGCTGCAAATTGGTCCCCTAACTGGGATTAGGGAGAATACATGTTTTCCCCAGCTCTGTTTCTTTCCCAGAATTTCACATACATCAATAACAATGGCTTTTACTTCCTCCAGCTGAAGATGGAGCGAGAGAGATGCTTTAAAGTTGTCAGTGTCAGGGAGGGTTTGTCCTGCATAGTTATAAGCCTATTATTTAAAAGACAAAATGAAGGCTCGTTTCCTACAGTGAATTTAATACTTTTCCTGCCTTGTATTATGGTGACAGTTCTGAGAAGTAGAATCAGGAAAAAAAAAAAAAAAGGAAAAAACAGAAAAGGAATTTTTAAACTCAAAATCAAATTGTAACACTTTCCTGTATGTTGAGTATGCTGAGATATTTAACTATCTATGTAGCCTTTGAAAGCATCATTACAGCCAAAAAAAATTGATAATCTTTTTATTTTTGTAGTTAATAGCTATTTAAAAATGAATCCTCTGAGAGTCTCCTAAGAGACTAAGATAGTATGACAGAGTATGACTGATATACTGATAATAGGGTAGCTTTGATATGTCTTTGTTAAAAAAGCTAAAAACTTGGACCAGCAGATGGCGTAAGATTACCTCGCTAGACTCCCTCATGATCAACCACGGTTTGAGTACCAGACCCAGCAATTTAAAACTCATGGCAGGTGCATATGCATGAGTGCCCAAAATCCCAAGAGTGAGACTAGAGGAGAAGAGATTGCAACATGGCCATCACCCCTGGGGGATGATTTCTTGCTTTCTGTCTCTCTGGTGAGCGCATGAGCCCTATAGCAAAAAACTCTCTAAAAAAAGTAAAAACTATGAAAGGATAAACAAAGAAAAACAAATAAAAGTAGATGATGTAGCCTGAATAAGTCTTAAAGTCTACTTCTTAAACTGAAATATTATTCATATAAAGTTCAGAATGCTGTGTACAATAAGGAGAAGGCACAAAATCGAATATATAAAATGCCATATGAATGATTACATTTTTATCTATTTTTTTAAATCCCATGAATGTGAGTAAATTAATTATATCTGATTATAAAATGTGGGCTCTTTTTAATATTTAAAAAAACAAAGCAATAGAATGTAGAAAAAAAAGGAACCCAGGATTGGAAAAAACCCTATTTGACTATTTTTCTTTTCTGTCCCATTACTATGGACGTATAAGTAAGCTGATTGGAGAAGGTAATATGTCAATATCATTGTGGAGACTATACCTAAACTAACTTAAGAAGGTTGAATAGTGACCTCTCGTAGATGTGTCTAAGTGCTAAACCTTGGTACCTATGAATGGGGCACTTTTGGAAAAGGGTATTTGCAGATGTAATTAAATGAAGGATCTCAGATAAGACCATCCTGGCACAGATGAGTGGCCCCCAAATCCAATGACAAGTGTCCATGTAAGAGGAAAAATCCAGAGCCACAGTGAAAAGGCTTCAAGAAGATGAAGGAAGAGGTTGGACTAATGATTCCTGGGACAAGAAACAGTGAAGATTGCTGACAGTCACCAGAAAGCAGAAGAGAGACAATAGAATAGACCTTTCAGATGCTGCAGAAGGAACCAACCTTGCCAAGAGCTCAATTTTGAAGACTTTTGGCCTTCAGAACTGTAATAGAATAAATTTCTATTCTTTTAATTCATGTTTGTGATAATTTATTGTGGCTTCCTTAGAAATATACTGATTTTCATAATACTAACATTCAGATATATGACACTCAGCTTTCCATATGAAAATTAGAAACAATAATTTTATATCAATGTAAGTGTCATAGGAAGCAACAGAGCAAATCCACAAATGAAAACAACACTAGCAAATAAAATAACTCCAATCTTCCTACAGGTTGTTTAGCATAGAGAAAAGGGCAGCAAATTTGAGCTTTGGAAACCTTCTTTAAAGCACCCAACTTCTCATTATTCTAGTTTGTTAGCAGACCATTTTAGAGCAACTCTAGATTTTATACTAAGTCTTTAAATTGGGTTGTATCAGTCTTCTAATGTTCTTCAAAATTGATTTGGTTATTATGAGCCTTTTGCCTTTCCATATAATTTCAGATTTAGTTTGTTGCCATCTACATATATATGTGTGTGTGTGTGTGTGTGTGTGTGTGTATGTATATATATATGTATATATTCTTTTTAGATGTTTTTGCCTTAAGACATGTGTGCTCGCTAAAGGGGAGAGAGAATCACAGAGACAATGAGAGGTAAAGTAAGAAATCACCCTCCAGGCACTAGCAGTTAGTGTAATGGCTATGTTGCTGGACTCCCATGTAGTTGATTGCGGTTTGAGTCCCGGACCCAGTGGCTTAAAGTCATGCCAGGCACGTGTGCGTGCGTGCATGCGTGCCCAAGATCTCGAGAGGAGAAAGGAGGAGAAGGGATTGCAGCGTGGCCATTTCCCCTGAGGGGTGATTTCTTGCTTTCTGTCTCTCTGTCTCTGTCTTTCTGGCGAGCACACATACCTTACATCAAAAAAAGAAAACAAAAATCACCCTTCAGGCAGGATAGCCACACCACAATTCCTTCTCCATTCTCGTCCTAGGATCTTGGTCATACTCATACATGTGTCCAGTGTGATTTTCAAGCCACAGGGTCTGAGTTTACAACTGTGGTTGCCATGTGAGAGTCCAGCAATGTAATTCCTATGCCATCTGACTCAAACCTACTGGTATTTTGATTGAAATTATATTAAAACTATAGATCAAGCTGAAAAGAACTGACAAAATGATAATAATAAGTACTCTCAATCATGAACACAAAATATTTCTCCATTTATTTAGTTCTCCTTTGATATTTTCCCAGTGGAATTTTGTAGTTTTCATCATAAAGATCTGTATATATTTTGTTACATATACATAAGTATTCATTATAGGAGATGTTAAAATAATAAATGATAGTAATGCAAAATAATATAAATAATAATACTATATTTTTAATTTCAGATTTCATTTATTTATAATAATAATGTATTTCAGATTTCATTTATTATGATGTATAGAAAAGTAATTGAGTCCTGCACATTAACCTTGAATTCTATAACCTTAATGTAGTCATTATTAATTTTCTTGTTGATTCTTTTGTATTTTCTACATAAATGATCAAGTCATCTATAAACAAAGTCCATTTTATTCTTTTTTGTTTCAATTTTATTCTTTATTCCTAATCCATGTACCTTCTATTTCCTTTTCTTGTCTTATTGCATTAGCTAGGACTTCCAGTAAAGTGTTAAAAAGCAGTGATGAGGGGGATATGCTTGCTTTTAAAAAATCTTAGCAGGAGAGCTTCTAGTTTCTCACCAGTGTGATCATAGCTGTCAGTTTTTTAAAAAAATATTTATTTATTTAAATGTATTCATTATTATTATTTTTTTAATTTGCCATAGGGCAAGTTCATTCACCAGAAAGAGATGAGAGAGAGAGAGAGAGAGAGAGAGAATAAGCCACCAGGCCCGGGACTTGAACTGGTTGGTCACGTGGGAGTCCAGCACCTTAACCACTTTGCCACCTACTAGCCCCACTGTTGGCTTTTTCTAGATGATCTTTATCAAGTTGAGGAATTCCCCTGTGTTCCTAGTTTTATATATTTTTTTCTTTCTTAATCAACAGTGGGTTCTGAGTCTTATCGAATGTTAAATATTTCTGCTCAGGGTGAACTGATCATATAATTTGTCTTCCTTAGTGCGCTAATATAAGTTACATGAATTAATTCTCAAATGTAAAATCAGTCCTGTGTGATTGAAATAAATCCCACTTGGTTAAGGTGTATAGTTCTTTCTATAAATTATTAGATTAAATTCACTAATATTTTGTTAAAGATATTCAAATTTATATTTATAAAGTATATTGGTGTACAGTTTTCTTTTTGTTGTGTCTTTTGTTTGCTCAAGACAGAAAAACAGAAAGCAAGAAATTACCTCACAAGGGGGAATGGGTATGCCGCAATCCCTTCTCCTCCATTCTCTTCTCAGGATTTTGGGTGCACATGTGCCCAGTGTTTTAAGTGGCTGAGACCAGAACTAGAACTGTGGTTGACTGCGTGGGAGTCCAGTAACATAACTGCTATACCATCTGCTGATCCCAAGTTATTATAATATTATAATTTGTAAATGTTTGGTAAATACTCTATTTTTAACTCATTAAAACAGAATTAAAAACTAAGATAGTAATGTGAAAACAGTGTAAAAGTTAAAATATTCTTTTCAGTGTTATAGTTCTTATAATAGTAGAAATAAAGGGACCAGAAGATAGCATATCACTACATCACTGGATTCCCACATGGCTGGCTGCAGTTCGAATCCCCAACCCAGTAACTTGAAATTCATGACAAGCGTGTGTGTGTGTGTGTGTGTGTGTGTGTGTGTGCCCCAGATCCTTAGAAGAGAATGGAGGAGAAGAGACCGTGGCTTGACCATCCCCTTGTGGGGTGATTTCTCATCTTCCCTCTCACGGTCTCTGTCTCTGTCTCTGGCAAGTAAGGTGAAAACCTCTACAAATAAATAACAAGAAGAGTAGAAGTAAAGATTTCATTTCAGGGACCTCATGATATGATTTATAGAAAACTGTGCTTAAGCTTTAGAAAATATATGCAAATTATAAGGTATAAATACAATAATAATGTATGAGGTGTTACGCTTTCTGTGAGAAGGTAAGGGAAATTCATTTTAACTTGGAGCAATATTAAAAGAAAGTTTAAATCTAAGCCCATATTAAAAACTCTGTTCAGCTACCAATTTTAAATTAAGTTTCTAGAGATACACTTACCTTTATTAAATAAGCTATGTTTTAATAACTGAAAATCAGCAGAAGTTTAGAATCCTTTATTGTGGAAAATAATATATTTTAAAATTGAGGCAGCATTTCATATCTCAGGACTACTGTTAGCCCTTGTTTATAAGGCTTGCAGCCAGGTGTGATTCATCAGTGCTTTGCTGAGTTATTCCAAGTCAGTTCTCAGTAACAAATTTATTATCTATTCATTTATTTATCAAAGCAACAGGTCAATAACAATGATATTGTCTACAAAATCTGTGGCTTTTTTCTTTTTTCTGTTATAACTGCACTCAGTTCCAGAGGGAGGGAAATTCCCATAGATAAATTGCTTTGTAAACAGCAAATGTCAATGAAAAGAATGATCATTTTCTAAGCATGGAATTTTAACATAAAGACATGATTGAAAATTAGCAACCTGGAGATGGGTTTTTAATTTTTCTTTATTAAGAAGGTTTGGCATGTCTCTGTTCATTTCTTCTCTATATGTCACTATTAAGGCCTTATATATCTCAGTGAATTTAGCCCTGAAATAATCACATTAAATTTATTTATTCACAATATAGCACTAATAAATTAACATGTGTGTGTATAAGTACACATTTGGACTATAGTATAGCCTAAATACTGTGTAAGAGAGTTGTAATTAAGTACTTGTGAACTGGGAGCTTATATATTGGTAGAAGAATATAAAATTTAAACAAATTTACTTGCAATTCTAGTAGGGATTGTTTAAGTGAAAAAATAGTTTGGTAAGAAGAGAAATTATTCAAAACTGTTAGTGAAGTACTTTTTCTTTTTGTGCAACATACATTTTAAAAATTCTCTGATAACATGAAATTTGCACAAAGACCAACACCAATAAAATTTTGAATAATGAGTTTTTCTTTTTTTCTTATTTTATTTTGTACATTTAATTTATACATTGCTGAGCTTATAGGTAGAATTATGCATTTTTCTAGGGGACGGTGTTTCCAAGTGATGAACAGTATAAGTCTTGGGTCAAAAGTTACTTGAAGTTGTAGAAGCAGCGAGAAGGCCAGGAGGTGAGATAAGAGAGGCAGTGGAGATAATGTCATAGAGGTGGAAGGAGAGTAGGTCGCACACGTGGAGCCTCGAAGACTAGTGTAAGAGTGTGGACTGTGTTCTCAAGAAGTTTGAAAAGCAATTAACAGGTCAAGAGCAAGATGGAAAATAATCTAATTTATAATTTCAGAGCATCACTCTGACTGTTGCCTTTAGAGTACAACTTGGAAAAAGAGAAGAAGGAACATGATCCAGTAGGAAGTGATTTCAATAATACATGTTAACTGAAATCTGCTTGCCTAATGTGGCAAGGCAGCAGGGCTAATACTGAGCAGGCAGATTCAAGATGCACTTGACAATAGAGCTGAGAATCTATTAGTGCCTACCGAAGGGTTAAAGATTACATATAAAATAAAGAAATTAATTATAGTCTAAAACATTTTACCTGACAAAAACAAAAATTGAAAATGTATTGTTGCTGTTTTGAAGTTTACTTATGCCGTGGATGGGAGAGACAGCATTTCCAACAGGGTCTGGACACCACGATTTACCCCCATCGATTTACAGCCACCCTGGCTCATGGGCACGTGTGTGTCCCGCATATCAGAGCAGTCTCTAAGAGCAAACCAGCAGCCTTCCCAGATGAGTCTGCCTCACCGAGGACCATGTTTTGCTGTTGTACCAACATCCAATCCCCAAAATGGAACTTTTAATTTATTTACTATGTTGGAGAAAGCTATCAGAGAGTAGGGTTGGCTATAAAAGCCAAAGTTTATGCAATTTAATATAAGAAAAATACAGTGCTTTAAAAAATTCAACTTTATTCAGGTATCATTTCCATTTAGTGTAAGTATATACTTCACAAGTATTGACAATGCATCCACCAAACATAAGCATCATTCTGATCAACGCAGACATTTTCATCACCTTCAAAAACTTTCCTGTGCCCCTATTTAATCAGCTTTGTACTATACTCCAATCCATTCAACTGCTGACTGGTTCTTATCACCACAAGATTAGAGTTAAGTGTAAATATTTCTTGTGAATATAAATTTTCGTTCTCTTTCCACAATGTTCATAGTAGCTTTATTCACGAAATCTCCAAATAATGGAATCAATCCAAGTGTCTACAAGTGGGGGAATTAATAAAAAATGTGACATATGTATCCAAAACAATACTATTCATCAATACAAATAAATGAGCTACTGATACATGAATCAACATGTAATTTTCAAAGATATATTCAGTGAAATAAAGCCACGTACATGAGTAGATGCTCTAACATTTCAATGATATGAAGTATCATCACACTCATCCCTAATCTCAAGAATCCATGTGTCATGTAGTGAATATGTGGTTAACTTAACTAGGAAACATTTTAGCAGCTTTCCCACATGGTCATTATTTCCCACTCTCATTAGCAATTATGAAAGGACAGCTGTCCTACATCCTGGAAATTGTTAGAGGTATATCACAAAAACTAAAAAAATTTTAAAACTCTAAATTTAATAAACTGACTTTTGTAAGATTATATATATGATGTTGACTTTTGAAAAGAATTGGATTAAGTGTAAAGTGTATTTTTCCTTTTTTTTTTCTTTTTGTGATAACAATGTCAATGGAAATTACCATACTAGAGTCTACTACTGTTTTCAATCTAATTATGAAGGAATAGGGCTATCGTAAATTCTTGGTGATATCAAGAATTTCTTTAAGGAAAAAAAAACAATGTTAACTGGCTATAACAGCAAGTGGTGTTTAAGGATCTATGAACTTTGAGTTTAAGTGATAAGGCTGTGACTGTAAATCTTTTCATGATACCATTAAAAAAGGATGGGAACTGGGAGGTCAATCCCCAGTGAGATTGTTCCTGAAAAATGTTTTCCTTGATTCCTCAGAGAATGCCATCAATTCTTCCCGGAGCAATTCCTCAGTGACTCCCTGTGAAGGCCTGCTCATTGACATTGACATCCACTGTGTGCCCCCTCTCCTTTCCACCCCACTGCCCTTTCTCTCCACTTCTGCTTCCTGGCCTCATCTCCCAAATCACCGACTTATCTCACAGTCTATTTTTGTGAAAAGGCACACTAAGAACAAACATTTACTATGTAACAATAAGGGTCTTGTTCATTTATTTATCCATTCAGTCATTCATTTAACAAACATTTTTGCTTCCTTACAATCACCTCGACACTGAGTAAGATGGGAATGTGGCATGTTCCCATACAGCCAACAGGTCAGTGAAGACTGACAAAAAGGTGAATACAGATGTAGAGAGACACGTGCTATGAAACCTGGAATGACAACGCTGCGGAGGACAGTATTTTGCGTGTATGTTTTTTTTCCTTCTTTACTGGGTTTCCGGCTTCAAGAAACTTTTCTGGCACACAGTAGCTGCAAATAATAAATGAATGCTACCATTTAGATGAGAAAGCTTTAGTAATTCCAAATGACTGAGTTTGAGGAAACAATCATTACAGATAAAGGAGAATGGGAAAGCTACACCAGAAAATAAGTTTAATTCTCTGATTTATTGAGAAATCGGGGACAGAAAAAACTAGTAGAGTAGGAGAAGTTATTCTCAGGAGGGCAGATCGATGATGTGATTTTGGAAGAGGGGCTTGGAAAGAAAAGAAAAAGAATTTCGTGAGTCTGTTATCAAGACATTGTCGAGATAAAGCTTGTTGGACATCTTTAACTTGTAAATTAAGGGACACTAGGCTACATACCTAAATGAAATATCAAAAACAGGATCCCCTTGTATTAGTTTGCTAGGGCTTGCCATTACAGAGTACCACAATCTGATTGACTTCAACAATGTGACTTGATTGTTCCACAGTTTTGGTGGCTAGAAGTCTAAGACAAAGATGTCAGCTGAGTCACGTTCCCTTTGAAAGCACTGGGGAAAGATTTGCTCCGTGCCTCAATTCTGGCTTCTGCTGACTTGTGCAGCCCTGGTCATATAGCTGCATCATGTAGACCCTTGCCTTGATGTTTATGCATTTCCCCTGAGTGTATGTCTGTCTCCAAATTTCTCCAATTAATAAGGACACTAGTGATATTGGATTAGAGACCTATTCTACTCCAAAATGATGTCATCTCAATTATATCTGTGAGAATCCTATTTCAAATATGGTCACATTTCGAAATGCTGGTGACTAAGACTCCAACACATGGATTTCAGAGGAACCTAGTTCAACCCATGACACCCACAGTTCCTTGGACCTTTGAGCTGGATGGAGAGGGTTTTAAAAAAGACAGTATATAGCAGGTGAGACTCCTAAGAAGATGCTTTCACTTTAGCATTTTACTATGACAAGTGTGGCTTGAGGGTAGTTTTTATTTTATAAGTAGTAATGATAGGTTATAATGATTTTGTTTAGGCAGATGTACAAATTGCTTATTTTTTTGTTATAAATTTATTTATTTATTTATTTTTACATTTTTTTTTAGAGAGGTCTTTGCTATAAGGTGCATGTGCTCACCAGAAAGACACACACAGAGAGACAGAGAGATAGAAAGCAAGAATCACCCCCCAGAGGGGATGGCCACACCGCAATCCCTTCTCCTCTGTTCTCTTCTCGGGATCTTGGGCATGTACGCACATGCGCCCGGTGTGAGTTTAAGCCACTGGGTCAGGGATCGAACCATGGTTGGCTACATGGAAGTTCAGCGACATAGCCATTATGCTAACTGCTGGTCCCTATATTTATTTATTTTTGAGAGATTTTTGCTATAGGGCATGTGTGCTCATCAGAAATATAGAGAGACAGAAAGCAAGAAATCACTCCCGAGGGAGAATGCCATGCCATAATCTCTTCTCCTCATTCTGCACTCAGCATGAATTTAAGCCACTGGGTCCAGGACTTGAACTGCAGTTGACTACATGGGAGTCTAGTGCTGTAACCATTATATCATCTGCTGGTCCCTATTTATTTACTTTTAATTATATAAACTATAAGTAGCTTATTGTTTGGAATAAGGCAATTCACATATCAAAGCAGACTACATCAAAATTTTTCCAAATAATGTACTACTTAGAAATCCAGATGTTTGCATAATAATGAATTTGTAGCAAGGAAAGCTGGTCTTGGAATTTTTCTGTTACAAATCTGAAATTACCTTCATCTCATCTCACTTCATGACTATTAAAGTCAACTTTTATTTAACTGACAGTTGTTCCTCCTTATGTCCCCTATCATGTCTAAATGAAAGTTTTATTTTAATATATACTGAGCTTCTCTAATTATTACTTCCATAGAATTTTAGAAATGTTATGTATTATATTAGTTTGCAATAAACCCTAAGCAGATGTTTAGAATAAAGTAAAAGTGTCAATCAAATTTTAAACAGAAATAAAAACTTTTCCTGAGATTAAAAATTAGTAAGTGACAAATACATATGAAAGAAATAGTGAGGTAAAATACTATAATATAAACAAACAATAAGTAACTGAAGTGTTTTTTGTAAGAATTATAAAAACATTTTACAGTATTTAATATTGCCAATCAAAATATAGAAGAAAATATCTTTTATATAAATTTTGTTTTTTAATGCGAAATGTAAGTATGGACACTGAATTATAAATTAACTCACAGATAAAAAGCCAAGTATGCTTATTTTAATGATTCTTTAAAAATAATTCTTTCTCTTTTTGGCAGGTAAACTATACCTCACAACATAAATAATATAATTAATTAACAAAGATTTTTGATAGTGGATTGCTGATGAAAATGTAGCTTGCTACTGCCTCTAGAGTTAAAGAATTTTGTTAAACATGCTTATTAAAAAAAGGAAATAGCTTGTCACAAGGATGCTTAACAAAACAGCAATCCATCATATAGCATTTACCTCAGAAATTACTATGTTCTAAGAGAGTGATTTGCTTGTGACTTAGAATTAATTGAAGAATTGATGTGAGAATCATCATAAACAAAAGAAAGCAAAAAGGAGTTGTTCTCTCTGAGGTCACAGAGTTTCAACAAAGAAGTCTGTGATATCATCCAAAGGGCAGCATTCAGACTAAAGGTCTCCCGGTTGGGTTCTCTGATCTTTTGATCTCTCCTTGGTGTTTCAATGTCATTACCCAAGAGTAAAATAGAAAGGTCATTTTTTTTCTTGAAATCTAAGCTATTTAATTTTAATCTGTCTTCATTTCTCTATGTCTTTTGCGGTACCAATTTATCTCAACTAGTCCATGGTGGACCCAAATTCTCAAACTGGCAATAATGTGTAGGGGAGAAATCCTCTCCAGGAGAGCCAAGGCAAACAGCCTATCACTGTTGAGACATTCATGGACTTCATATCCAGGTAGAATACTCCCAATTTTGCTAGGTGACTGAATTAATTGTTACCTTCTCTCTAGTTTTAATAAATGTAACATACAATAGCAATCTTTTTCATTTTAATTTTATAAAATAAATAACACTCTGGTTCTCCTCCCCTTGCACCCACTATTAGTCACAGGAATGGGGAGTGGGTGTAATGAGTGGGTGTCATTAGTCCTTATTTCTGTGCTTTGGGGTAAGTAGGGAGAAGTTCATGATTTTGGTAATGAAAAAGAGAAAAACTTTAATATTTGCCTACCTATGAGCCTATACATAGATGAGTTTTACAGCAATCACATAACTCTAGTCTCCAGTTTGGTTTGCAAATGAATGTGCTATATTGACATGCAGTACGAATTGAAACTTCACAAGTTACTCTAACGATCTAACCATCATGCATGATTGAGAAGAGACCATGGACCTTGTTTGATAGCTCTGAATTGCACTACTTTTATGACCAGAAAAGTCCAAATACAGCTTGCCCTGGAGAAGAATTTAGGAGAACTGAAGATGAAAATGATCCTGGATGGACATCAAGTCAAGATTTTATCTACTGGGACCAGCAGTTAGCGTAATGGCTATGTCGCTGGACTCCCATGTAGTCGACCGCGGTTCGAGTCCTGGACCCGGTGGCTTAAACTCACGCTGGGTTCATGTGCATGCGTGCCCAAGATCCTGAGAGGAGAATGGAGGAGAAGGGATTGCGGCGTTGCCATCCCCCCTGGTGGGGGATGATTTCTCGCTTTCTGTCTCTCTGTCTCTTTGGCTAGCGCATGTGCCCTATAGCAAAAAAAAAAAAAAAAAGGTTAAGCTGAAGCAGCTTGAGGGAGAACTCTCAACAGGGCTTGTTGCCAAAGAAGAGCATTTAGAGAGACATAATTATAGGCCAACTTGAGTATATTCAAAGCCGTGGGAAAAGTAACTCAGTGAGGCTTATGAATGGAAGTGCACCCAATTTATTATACTCTGCTTAAAGAGGTGGTAACAAACACAGATGATTAATCTAGTGAAATAGAGAAAACAGATCCAGTGGACATATAATTAAGATACTCTCCAACACTTGCTGGGAATAAAGACAATAAAAGAACATCCTGGTTCTATGAGGACAGGCACTGAAAGACTCATGATGATGCTTAGGTACCTATTTGATCCAGGTTCTTTCCTCAGAGGATTTCCATAGCTTCTTCTGAATGAAATAAAAATATTATTAGTTTAATAAATATTTTTCAATAGCTTGCTATATTTTGGGGATATCTACTGAGACTTTTTACTGATGCCTTCTTATTTCTCTAGCTTCCTTGTTTATATTATATATTCCAAAAGATTTTAGTTAGTTTTAATCCTTAGAAAATACTTTATTATCTAACGTGTCATTATCTTTGCACTCTTCTGTCTGAACTATTTTAATTTAACACTATATCTAAAAGGCAGATTGATTCATTATTCATAGAATTCTTTGTAAAGCTCTAAGGCTGCCAACTTTCAGCAACCTCCCCTGACTTCTGTAGAATGATTAACCTCTCATCTCCTTACACCCACTCTCCATTCCTGTGACTCTATGACCTTGCTATATAATAATTGTTGATATACTTACTCCCAGTACGATTTAAGCATGAGTAGGCCCGGCCGTCTTCTTTATATCCCTTTCCCTTCTTTTAAGTCTACAGATCTACGTGGTGCTTGATACAGTTAGCGTTTATCAAATGAGGAAAAAACTATGGAAACAATGCCAAAGCAGAAAGACTGGAGACAATTTCTTGAATATGATGAACATTCAATTTTACATAGAACATTGTGAGGCATGTAGTAAGAAATCGACAAAAGTGAGTGGGGTCTTTCACTCCACATCTTCAATCAAAAAATGTGTGAAATCTGCTGGTAGCCATAAACATCTACCTAAATGTAACTCAGTATGAAAATCAGAATGCAATGTAGTGCCTTGCACTTCAGTATTCAGTAAATGTCTTTTGGCTGATCCATGGCATGAATAGATGACAAAAATGAATTAACGAATGAGGTCATTGTCCCATGAGCTAAAATAAACAAATGGTCTTTATATTCCTTTTCACTTTTGATCTTAAATTATGACTCCTATAATCACTACTGCTGAAAGTAGTTTTAAACATGCAATTCTGTTCATTTAAGATGCTTTATGTTTTCCAGAAAACAAAACAAAACAAAAAAAACCACCTGATTTGTGATGAGAAAAATACTTCACTGTGATGGTCTTTTCATGGATTTCTATAGAAGCTGCTACCTGAACTTTCTATTTTAATCTCCTTTTCTCTTTCTCTCTGGGGAGTCATTCTTGTAAAAGATCTACTTCCTCAAGAGTAACAATTACATTTCACAAAAGACAAGGACTAATGCTATTACTATGTATATCCTTGTGCATCCACAACTAGAAAATCATAGTGGATAGATCTATAAACATTGTGGCTGTTTTGCACTGGAGGAAACTTGCAATTTGCAAGATTCACATTTAATTCTTGTCCTTATATTCAGATCTCAGTAGTATTTTCTTCTTTTCATCGTTAAAAGCTATTTTATACAAAAGAATTCTATTATTAATGAATTGGTCTGCCTTTATACATCACTATAACCCCCAAATTGCTTTAGATAGGTAGAGAGATAGGCAGCACCATAGATAAATAGAAGAAATAATAGCATTGTGTCATATGATTTGTTACTCCACTGAAGATTATATCGTGTAACTTATAAGAAGGAAACCTTAAATGAGTTTCCAAGGTCATAACCTCCTGGTGATGAAAAATATATACAGATCTCACAGCATTCTTAATTTTATTTTTGTAATAAAATATTCCTTTTTGTGACAATAAAATATTAATTTATATCTCCTATATTTTTAAAAGTCTGTTGTGATTATTGTATGTGTATGTTGAGAAGCATGCTTGCATCCATAATATATATTTCTTTTTCACAACTGAATCTTATGTTCAAACATCTTGATAAATGATTGAAGTTTTGAATATATGTATTTTTCTGTTTCAAGAAGTTGGAAAATACCACCAATACCATGACATTTTTTAAAAATTCTATTTAGTGATATACAGCTTTCTGTTTTTTTTTTCAAATGTATAGCACATATACAATTATCTTCCATAATTCCATAAAGTACATTAGAACTGCTATTGTGTAAACATCAACCTAGATTAGTACGAAAATACTCTTAAATCTTTCATATTCCTCCAATTGTATGTCCCCACTTAATATCCACTGATTTCTGCTATTTATAGCAGAAGCTGAAAGATTGAAAGGTACAAAAGCAGGGAAAGCAACAGTGGATGCTAGAAACTGTGTGGGAAAAAGGTGGAAAATGGGCAGGGCATGTAGGAGGGAGGGAATCAAGGGGAAAAATGCACAAAACACTTAATAGACAAAAAACAGAAGCGTATCTGTCAATGATATGCATCTGGTAACATCTTTGACTGGAGTAAGACACAGTAAATTCATGCCTGGGAAAGTCTGTTTTGTACGCTGCAAGGATGTACAGCAGTTAAATGCAAAAAAAAAAAAAAAAAAAAAGAAAGAAAGAAAAAGAATACTCTAATATCAAGCCTAAATTTAATTTGTTCATTTGAAATTATAAATGAATAGATTCTTTTAGGATAGGCATTCATTACATTGGTGACTACATGGGATATTTGTAAATTGTGTTCTTGATGTGAATATTTCAAAATGTGGCCTTATCCTCAAAATAAAGACTTCGTTCTGTTCCTAAATAGATATTTAAGCTTATTCTCACTCAAAGTAGTAAGAAATAAGGCAAAAGAACTCTGTCTATGATTTGGTATTTGCTTAAACTGAAATATATATAAACACTAAATGATTCTTTCCAAAAATGTTCAATGTAGAGTTTAAGAACTGATCACTCCTAGTTTATATCTGCTGTTTGAAAGTTGGTTTACTTCAGTGCTAAATGTCTGCTACTATTTGATGTTCAGTATTTGTTTTTTGATAGAAGTTTTTGCCTTAGGGTATGAGTGCTCGCAGGAGAGACAGAGACAGTGAGAGGGAAAGTGAGAAATCACATCCCCCAGAGGGGATGGTCACGCCTCAATCCCATCTCTTCCATTTTCCTCCCAGGATCTTAGGCATGTACACGCATGCAACCAGTGTGTGTTTTAAGCAACTGGGTTCAGGACTCAAACCACAGTCTACCATGTGGGAATCCAGAGACCTAACTGCTACACCATCTGCTGGTCCTCAATGTTCAATTTTGAGAACAAAAGTATGTAGAGAGTTTGGCTCTTCTGTGATCAAACTAAAATCATTTGGGGGAGGGGAGAAGTGTGGTCAGCCAATGCCATGGTGATTAAGACAGCTGGATCCCACATGGATAACTACGGCTTGAGTCCCGGACATGGAGGTTTGAAAACCCTTCGGCCATGTGTGCACACATACCGAAAATCCCAAAAGGAGAGAGAAAAATAATGCAGAAGGGGTTGCAGCACGGCCAGTGCCTTTTCGGGTGCTTTCTCCCTTTTCTTTTTCTCTTTCTCTGGCAAGTGCACACACCCTCTGGCAGATTAAAAAAAAAAAAATTGAGGAAAGAAGGAATGTAGGATTTCTGAGATGCCAAAAGAAAGTTAATCCTAACAAAAAGTATGTGCATTTTACTATGAAAAGACATAAGGTAACAGCCCCGGAGACCCGTCAACATGCGTGCTATGGAAGAACAAGTTCCCAGTAGCAGGAGCACCACCAATTGAGCTTCTCATTCCAATTCAGCATCCATTCCTGGATAGGCTGAAACATTTGAGAACAAGCCCAGAAGTAATGACCAAGGAGTTGCATACAGGAGGGTGCATGGCATCAGCAGAAACCTGTTTACACTGAGTATCTCAGAGCTGGTGGTTCAGAGAGGATTCCTGGTTAACCCCTGAGTAGATCCTAGGAAGTTTCTGATTCACCAAACTGGCTGGTGCAAGGGCTGTGCTTCAGCTCTTTAACTATGACAGCAGCTGGCAGCATGCTACAAAGAACCCAGACAGTAATCATCAGCTCACTCTGTGGAGGCCAAAAGGAAAACCTCTTTAGATGAAGCCCCGAAGGGTTTCATGCCTCAGAACTGCTAAGATTTTGTAGTTGGAATGATTTTAGAGACATTTACAAGGAAAACTTCATTATGAATCTCTCATATGTGATGTCCCCTGAGAAGCTTATCACTGTTTGTCAACTGCAACAGAAGGCATAATGCTTTTTTATTAATAGGGTTCTATTTTTTTTCCAAAGGGATTGTTGTAAAATACCATGATTAATTGAAGATTTCTTTTTACTTCTGATTTGCCTGATTGACACAAGTAACCCTTATTAATTTCCCCAGATGCCTAGAGCAGCGGTGGCAATGGAACACAAGATGATGCATTATTTATTCTGATACTCGGTGGTCATTTTCATCCTCGTCACAAGTATTAAGTTAATGAGGTCACATTTCCATGCTGTCCACCAATTCTGACATGGGGAGTGTTGGTAAAACTGATTAAACTTTCTAGATTAAGCACATTTACTCAAATTCATGTTTAGATGCTTAAAAATCTTACCAGATATGATGCCATGCATAGAGTGTCTCCTGTTACCAGTTGCATTTAAAAAAAAAAAAAAGAACTAACCACAATAATATGTCAAAAAGTTAGAAAATCTCACCAATCTTCAACTGCTTGCTATTTAAAGCAATTTGACAATGGCAGGTTTAAAATTTAATGGACTTGGTAGGGTTTTGCTTGGCTCATTTGTTTAGAGATCATATTTCTTATAGATTCTTGCCTTGTCAGACTCAGATACAAGAATACTGCCTGCCACTTTGTCAGTTATATTTTGTTAAATGTTGTAGGTCCTACTAAAGTACGTTATTAATCTTTAATGAACTATGATTTATGTCTCCATCCATGGCATCAATTCTAGAATTCTTCTACTACTTGCGTAGCCCCTTATTTGCAGTTAATATTTAAATGGATATTCAAAATATTAAGGAAGACGCATATTATGAAAAAATTATGCATGGGTTTAAAAATGTTTTGCAACAAAATAAACTTTTCATTTAATTCCATTTCCACAAACTTTAATAAGTCCCTTCATACATTAGAAATACTATGTTTTATTAAAAATTCAATGTAGATATTTCATTAAAGGTGGTCAAGCTATGACGAAGGTTCAGACTTAAATTCACGTGAATAATTTTTTAAATCTTCAACTACAGCCTCAAAACTTTCATTTCAAACTGTTGAAATTACTAGCAAAAAATTAATATTTTGAGAAAGTCTAGAATTACATGGGTTACTAGGAATTGAACCTTGTATTCATAAGCAGCTGTAGTTAGAGCTTCCTATATTTTTACTTGTACCTATCCTCCACATGACTCCCCTAATGATCTTTCTAAAATACAAATCTAATCATGATCACTCTACTGCCACAAAGTATTAAATTGTTTTCATACATAAAGGAAAAATAACTCTTCAAGATAAATGGTTTTAAAATCCCGTGATATTACCCATACAATTGCCATTTACTATTCCTAGTCAATCTCTGTTTTCTTCTTTTCTGAATCAGTTTGAAAAGCCTGTGTCTCCTTATGGAAACTCTCACAACCTCATCTCTCTAAACTTCAGTACTGTGAATAACCTTGAAGGTCACACAGATTCATACAGGACATCATTGCACTAGGGTCATTTTCTGGCAAGCTAATGTTGAATTCACATTTCTTTTTCTTTTCTTTTTTTCTTTTGAGAGGTTTTTGCTATAGGGCATGTGCGTTCGCCAGACAGACAGAGAGACAGAGAGATAGAAAGGGAGAAATCACCCCCCCAAGGGGGGATGGCCATGCCACAATCCCTTCTCCTCCATTCTCCTCTCGGACACGCACGCACACATGCCCGGCGTGAGTTTAAGCCACCGGGTCCCGGACGCAAACTGTGGTCGACTACATGGGAGTCCAGAGACATAGCAATTACGCTAACTGCTGGTCTCGAATTCACATTTCTTCAAAACAAGTAGCACTTCACATCTATGGTCCAGGATGTTACCTGGTACAGAGGGATTTATAGATAACCCCACTGAACTGAATTATTAATTCATTTATTAAAGCTAATGTAAATTACCTGAAAAGTATCATTTCTGAAAGCAGGTCATAGAAAGTGTGGTGAAATTTGCCAGAGAATCACCTGTAATACACAACATGAAGAGATGAATCATCAGTTAGAAAGTTAGTAACTGGCTGCTTCATCCCTGAAAAACTGCAGTCACCCTTATCACAGCAAAATGGCTCTAAGCTTCTTTGTATAGTCCAAATAGGAGAAAATCTAAACCGCCAATCAGTAAGAAAGAACAAGTCAGGAGGGATATTGGGTCAGGGGTCTGGAACTATGAGCTACACTTGAAAATCCACTGAGGCCCAGGAGCTCAAAGACAGAGGAAAAGTGCATGGCTTTTTGCTCCCTGAGCAGTGAGCTTTAGCTCCCTCTTAGGGAGTTAAATTAAATCTAACAATATCCTCAGCTTTTAAATGCCTGTCTGCCTCACAAGACTTCAGGCACCATAAAAGTTAGAGCTGTGTTTCTTTCCATCACTCTTTCTCTCCCTCTAAACAGAATCCCTAGTATAATAAGGGTGCATGCGTTGGTTGAGAAATCTTAAGTGCTATTGCGTTCAATATCTTCTAAGTGATAGAAGTGTTAAAACTTTCTGGGACCAGCAGTTAGCGTAATGGTTATGTCGCTGGACTCCCATGTAGTCGACTGCGGTTTGAGTCCTGGACCCGGTGGCTTAAAACTCACGCCGTGCCCAAGATTCCGAGAGGAGAATGGAAGAGAAGGAATTGCGGTGTGGCCATCCCCCCGGGGGATGATTTCTCACTTTCTGTCTCTCTGTCTCTCTCTGTCTGGCAAGCACACGCACCCTACAGCAAGCCACCCCGCCCCAAACAAAAAAACCCCCAAAAAAAAAAAAAAAAAAAAGAAAGAAAGAAAAAGAAGTGTTGAAACTCTCTAATTTAATTCTCCCAACTACCATTTGAAGTGGTTACTGTTTTTCCCTCATTTTCCTATAGGAGAAACTTAGTATGCATTATCTAAATTAAATCAGATATTTTAGTTTCATTTGTATACATCCTACTTTCTCATTGGTCTTCTGACCATGCTAACCCATGTATTATCAGGGTTTCAGTTTTCTATCAAAGTGCTTCAGTCAGCCATGTGTGTCCCAAGGACAACCTCCCATTTCTCCCAAAACAGTCTGTGTGCCATAGATGCCCACAGTTTGCTTTTCTTGCTTGCTTGTTACTTGCCCCCAACTGCTACTTCCATTCATCATAAAGTGTGTTGTCTTTGGATGCTTCCCAGACTTTTTTTTTTTGGAGAGGTTTTTTGCAATAGGGCACGTGTGCTCGCCAGAGAGAGACAGAGAGATAAAAAGGGAGAAATCACCCCCAGGGGAGATGGCCATGCTGCAATCCCTTCTCCTCCATTCCCTTCTCGGGTTCTTGGGCGTGTACATACATGCACCCGGCGTGAGTTTAAGCCACAGGGCCCGGGACTCGAACCACAATCGACTACATGGGATTTCAGCGACATAGCCATTATGCTAACTGCTGGTCACTCCTCAACACTTTAAACTCCTGAAGCAACACAAAGATGCTGAGTTCTGAGCAATAAAGAGATTAGCTGCTTACTGTGGGGTTGGAGACCTTGCTTTCCATTCTCTTTACTTTCTATTTTTTCTATTTTATTTACTTTATAATTTTTTATTTACATTTAATTATTGCACATCTTATGGCATGCAATATAGTTTTTCAAAGCATGCATGCAGTGGATGATAATCAAATAAAAGACTTTACCATATACATAATTTCAACAAAGACACTTACATTTTATGTCTATTAAATGTCTTTTCCTGAGTCCTTCACTCACCTTCCATTACCCACTCCCTTCTCATGCAGTCTCTGGTATCTAAACTTGTTCTCTACTGCTATATCTTCGGATCTTGCATTTTATGCCATAGAGTGCAGATATTCATTAAGTATTAAGTGGGGATATTAATGTTTATCTTTCATAATATGGCTTATTTCACTTAGCATTAAATCATATAAATTCATCCACTTTGTATGAAATTGGGAATCTTGTAGTTCTTTATGGCTAAGTAGTATTTCATAGTGTCTATGTGTCCCATTTTTCCAATACAGTTATCAATTGTTGTGCACTTAGATTAAGTCCATGTCTCAGCTATTGTGAATAATGCTGAAATCAACACGGCTGTGCAAGTGTCTTTCTGACTGAATGTTTTTATGATTTTTGGATAAATACTGAAGAGAAGGATTATTGGGTCATAGAATAGTTCTATTTGTAAATTTTTGAAGATCCTCCATGTTGTTTTTCCACAGTGACTGTAGTATTTTTAATCCCACCAATAGTACAAGAGGATTTCCTTTTCACCATCATTAATTATTTCATTTTGATTTTGTTTTCCTCCATAGGGTTAGTGCACTATGAGTGAGAAGGAAAGTGAGAGAAATTACCCCCCCCCCAGGGTGGTGGTGGCCATGGTACAACCCTTCTCATCCATTCTTCTCTTGGGATTTTGAGCATGCACACTAATGTACCCAGGATAATTTTCAAGATGCTGGGTCTAGGACTCAAATCTCCATCAACCGTGTGAGAGTTCAGCACTTTAAGCAGCTTGCCACCTGTTGGTCCAATGTTGTTTGATTTTCTGATCATAGCCATTCTGACTAGAGTAAGTGATATCTCTATGGCTTTGATTTTTCTCTCATGATAAGAAATGTTGAAAATTTTTTCATGTGCTTTTGGGCCATTTGCATGTCTTCTTTTGAAAGTTGTCTGTTTTTCTCATTTGCACATTTTTAAATTGTATTTTTTTAATTATTTTTGTGGATGACCTGTTTGAGTTCCCTATACATTCTAGCCATCAATTCCTTATCTGAAGATAGTTTACAAATATTTGCTCCCATTCTGTGGATTGTCTCTTCATTCTATTTATTGTTTCTGCTGTACAGAGATTTTTAGCTTAATGCTAATGTATTTGTCTATTTTGAGCCTGTGTTTTAAGGGGTCTTATTTAAGAAGACTTGATGCCAGCATATGGCATAGCAGTTATGTGCCTAATCACTTTCCTTCTCACTGTCTCTCTTTCCAATAAGCACATGTATCCTAAGGCGTAAACCTCTTAAAAAAAAAAAAAAGTCTTTGCCTACCCTGACATTTTCAGTGTTTCCTTTGTATTTTCCTGAAGTACTTTTATATTTTGAAGGTTTACATCTAGTCTTTTTTTATTATTATTATTTTTATTTTAGATGTTTTTGCCATGGGGAACATATACTGGAGAAAAGAAAACTTTTTTCAGCAAGTAGTGCTAGAAGAACTGGATAATAAGCAGAAAAATGAAATGGACTTCTATCTCTCACCGCTAACAAAAATCACCACCACCACCACCAAAAACAAACAAACAAACAAACAAAAAACAGTAATAGAGAATAATTGAGGTTTATTCTTAAAAGTTTCATAGAATTCAAAAGAGATGACATTGCTAGAGTTTGCCTTTGGAAAGATTATCTATTACTGATTCAATCTCATTATTTGTATTCAGATATTCTATTTCTTCTTGGCTCAAGCTAGGTATGTTATTTGTTTTCATCTCATCTAGATTTTCTAGTTTCTTGGTGCATAGTTGCTTAGCGTTTTCTTGTATGGTCTTTCGTATTTCTGAAATACCTGTTAAATCTTGCTTTTTTCATTACTGATTTTTAAAATCCGATTCCTCTGTTTTTCTTGATTAGTCTAGCTAATGGTTTTTAAATTTTGTATGACCTCTCAAAATACAACTTTTTGTTCTGTTGATTTTTTGTATTACTCTTTTTTTCTCTATTTCACTTATTTCTGCTCCAATTTTTATCATTTATTTTCTTCTAGTACTTTTGGGATTGTTTTGGCGATGGTTGTTCTTGTCGGTCAAGTTTATTGAGATGTGTTGTTAGGTTATTTATTTGCCATCTTTCTGATTTTTCTTGTGAACACTGACTGCTAAAAACTTCCCTCTTAGGACTGCTTTTGCACAATAATGCAGAAAGAGTGGTAGCCCTGAGCTTGTTTTCCTGCAACGAGGTGGTCCTATCTGTGGGCTCCTATGAGAATCTAACGCTGTTGCTGATCTAACAGGACACAGTGCTCAGGTGGTGATGGGAGAGATGAGGAGCAGCTATAAATACAGATGAAGCTTCACTCACTTGTCATCTGCTTACCTCTTGTTGTGTGACCCAGATATGGGCCCATTCTTTTGTCCAGGAGCTGAGGATCCCTGATCTAATCTGCTGTTAATACTTTAAATCAAGATTTTGATTTCCTGTATTGTATTCATCATCTGCAGAAGTTCTGTTAATCCTCTTTTAAGGGTGTCTAGCTCTTTATAGATGTCTCTTATGTCATGGAATTATTTTCTCATATCCTGGAAATGATCGTCAGTTTTCTCTTGTGTCACATTGACTTTTTGTTAGAATGAATATTCTGAGTTCTTTTTCCAACATTTCTTTGATTTCCAGTGTTTTAACCATTGTTGGTGAGGAGTTATTGTGTTCCTTTGGAGTGGAGATATTTCCTTGTTTTTTCTTATTTCTTGTGTAAGTCTCAGCTTTGAGCTCCCTTATAAGTTATATAAGTTAGCAGTGTGCTAACTTATAAAGAATGAAGGTTTTGTCAGTTCATAACTTTGGAGATTTAAGTTGAAGGGGTCATATCTGGTCAGAATGTTCATGGTGATAATGCTCCACTGAGTCATGAAGTAGGGCATAGCATCATATTATCAAAAGACCATAGTATAGCATCTTTCATTGTCTGCTCTCCTTATAAAGCTAAAAGAATTTAATCATCTCATCCAGTCCCAATCACCTCTCAAAAGTCCCACCTTTCAACCCTGTAATTGGATTAAGTCTTCACCCTCTTAGCACTGTTGCAATGATACAACCAAATATCAACAAAGGAATTTTTGTGTACACATTCAGCCTATAGCATCTTTTTGTCTTTTCTTTTTCCTTTACTCTTTCTTTCTTCTTTTCTTTCTCTGTTATTGCATTGCTAAAGAACATATCTAAGACTAGCTGAGTTTATTTAAAAAAAAAAAGAAAAAAAACAAAAGGTTTATTCAACTAATGACTTAGAAATTCAGGGTGTAGAGGTCTACTGCTTGTAAGACTAAAACAATGTGGTGGGCAGTATCATGAGAGAAGCAATCGTTGGGAACCAGCAGTTAGCGTAATGGCTATGTCGCTGGACTCCCATGTAGTTGACCGCGGTTCACGTCCTGGACCCGGTGGCTTAAAACTCACGCTGGGTGAGTGTGCGTGCATGCCCAAGATCCCAAGAGGAGAATAGAGGAGAAGGGATTGCGGTGTGACCATCCCCTCTGGGAGGTGATTTCTCACTTTCTCTCTCTATGTCTCTCTCTGTCTGTCTGGTGAACGCACGCACCCTATAGCGAAAATCTCTGCACCACTCACCCCAAGAAAGAACCCCCCAAAAAAAAAAAAAAAAAAAAAAAAGAAAAAGAAAAAGAAAAAAAAAGAAAAGCAATCGTTCATGTTTCTCCTAGTCTGGTCTGTATCCAGGTGGCTTTTACCTGCCTCATTCCCTTTCTTTAAACATATATCAGAACTCAATCATGGGAGTCCACTCTAGTGATTTCAACACACCCTAAAGGCCCTACCCTGGGACACCATGAAGAGATTAAACTTTCACCTGACACCTTTACAAAACAATCAAGTTCCAACTCATGAACTTTTAAGAGATAAATCAGTATCCAAACCATAACACTACCTATCATCTACTTATTTGTATCTTATCTCTCTATCACCTCTTTATCTATCTATCATCTATCTCTATCTATCTACTTAACTATATATTCATCAACTTAAAATTTCAGAGATATTTCCTATAGACCCTAATCAGGCTGACTTGCTGTTTAATTATACTATGTCTTTGTATTGCTTAAAACTCTGTAAATGACTTCTCATTGCTTATAAATAAAATTATACCCCTTCACAAAAGTGTCTAAAGGTCTGGATAATCAGAGCTCTGTTTGCCTCTCAGAACTCTTCTCAGACCACTTTCCCTTTGATCACTAGACTTCAGACTCTTAAGCCTCTTTTCTTTTTCTTAAATACATACAGCACCTTCTCATCTTTTAGCCCTTGATCACATTCTTACATGTCGTGAAAACTTTTTTACCACTCTTTAATATATGAGATTCCTTCTCATGCCTTAGGTAGTGTTTCACAATACTGTATCTTCTGAGTAGGTCTTTCCTTCTCATTGCATAATAGTCACTATATATTATCTATTTTTGTTCATGGTAGAGAAGACTTTCCATGTATGAGAGAGAGAGTAAGAGAGAGGATCACCCTCATCATCACTTCATTCCCCTTTGCCAAGCCCTCCAGGTTACCAGGGTCCTGGGCTCATGCACGCTCAGTATTTCAAATCAATAAGTCTGGGGATTTAAATCCTGTTTTGCACATGACTTACAGTTCTGTAGTTCACTATACTTACTGACTGTCACCAGGTTGCACCTTTCTATTTTTAAAATAGGATTACTATTTTTTGAAATTACTGTGCTTTGAGACCAGCAGATGGCATAATGATTATGTCTCTGGACTCCCACATAGTTGACTGAGATTCAAGTCCCATACCTGGCAGCTTAAACTTATACCACACATGGTTGCATGCATGCCCAAAATCCAGGGAGGAGAATGGAGGAGAAGGGATCGCAGTACGGTCATGCCCCAAAGGAGTGATTTCTTGCTTTCTGTCTCTCTCTTTCTGTTTTGTTTGTTTGTTTTTATAAACTCAGCTAATCTCAGATATGTTCTTTAGCAATGCAATAACACATGCACCTTATAGCAAAAATCTCTCAAAAAAATTACTGTCCTTATACATTCTCTTGTTTTTCTTCTAACTCTCTTAAGTAGAATCTAAACTTCATGGGAGAAAGACCTTCTATTCCTTTTTCATGACTGGTTCTTCAGGATATAGCATAGCATAAGCCTAGCACTAAGTAATTATTCTGGATGACTAAATGTTCATGATTTTCTGACATTTTGAGGGATATTTTCCAAAAAATGAGAAAATTATGTTAAATTAAAACTCATGAGTTATTTATTATGGTAATTCTCTCAAATGCTCAGTTTTTAACCTGTAAAAGAAAGCAAATAATGCTATATTTTATTAATTTTTATTTTAGTTTATCCAATGAAGAATTTGATGGCTTTAAAGTTGACATTATTACTTAGTATGGTATAACTGTGTAAATAAAAAGAAAAATAAAATAAAAAATTGAGGATGTGGTAAAATAAGATAAATATGGAAAATCCTAAACTAGATAAGTACTTAGAAAATTACTTCTATGTAATTTCATTTTTATTTTGACCTTTGAAATAACTCAGAAATGCGATAATATTAATAAAAACACTTTCCCAACAGAGTTTTTTAGGGGGAGGTAAAAAATACTAACTGAAATACTTTATGTGAAAGGACTTTTCAAACAGTAATTATTAAACAGAGAATTATTGCAGTATACTTTTATAATTGCTCTCTTATATAATCAGTTATTATTGTTTTTTAAAGATTTATTTTTTTTTTCACGTGAGTTTTAGTTTTATCAGAGAAAGACAGAGAGAGAGAGAGAGAGAGAGCAAGCCGCCTGGTCCGGAATTCGAACCACGGTAGAACATGTGGGAATTCTAGCGCCTTAATCACCACAGCACTTGGTGACCCCTTATTGTTAAAACTTATTGTTTTAACCTCTATTTTTTAATTCATAAATTAAAGACTGTCATAGGTATGTGTCTATAAGAAAAAACATGGTCTATATAGGGTTCATTACTACGTGTGGTTTCAGTGCTGCTAGTATTGGAATGTATCTTCTTGTGAATGAGTGCAGACTACTGTACATTGACCATTTTTAGTGTTCCATATGCTTTGTTGAATAAACTTCCTTATAAATTTTATTTCTTTACTTTATATTATTAGCATGTATTTCTATATAATATTTTGCTCATATTCTTTTCCTTTATCACTATATTGTTTCCCTAAGGAGACTGTAAAACTCTAGAGAAGCAGTTCTTTTTTAATTCCTTCAACATCTTTTCTATAATATTTTTCTTCTTCCTGGAACAATCCTCCTGATAAGAATGTAGTAGATGGCACCTGAGAGATGTCTATCGATACATTTAGAACTCGAGATGGCTGAATATTACAGAAGGGGCTTTGTAAACTTTAAGATATTAAAGGAAGGATTTAGAGTACAGAGAAAATTCTCTGTTTTTCTGAATTGATGTCTCCCTTTGGTCTGAAGGGATATATTGACTTACCTATCCAGTTTCCTGAGTTATTTTGATAGCACTGTGATGACACTTAAGCCCACACTTGTTCATAGGAGTCCCCTTCCTGCCATGAAGAAATAGTTTTTGTCATCTTTCGCTCTGTGGTTGCCTGCGTCTTCATGACTCAGAGGAGGCTATCATCAACAATATGAGAACCCAAAATTGAGCATGCATCTTTTTCACTTTATCCAGTTTAACTAATCAAGAGGCAGTGAAGACGAATCTACATGACTTTTCCCAACTTGACAAATGAATTTATCATGTCTACAAATAACAGGCATAAGATTAGTGACTAAAGGGGCTGGAAACAGTGATCATGCAACATTTTGAAATGCCAAACCCATGTGGGATGTGGGAGGGTCTCCTGGCACATTCTGGTAGCATGACTGCCCCCCCCCCCCATGATCCTGGCTCCCTGAGGCCAGGAGTGGCTAGTGGTGTGAAGACCATGTTGGGGGTGACTCCCTTTCTCTAGTTTCCTTCATCTCATAAAATAAATGAAATAAATAATCTTAAGGAGTAATAGTCAAAGAATTAGCTTTGAAATATGCTTTCTTAATTTATATACCAATAAGCCTTAAGTCTACACCAGTCTCTGTAGCAGAAGTAAAGTTCAATTCATACTACAACTCAAAAAGAAAATCTTGTGATAATAATTAACAAAGTCAGTTCTGATGCATAAAATATGACTAGAAAATGACATTATTCACTATGCAAAGTTATGTTTTTCTTTCTTTTTTTTTTTGCCACTGGCAACCATTTTTTTAATGTACAAATTAAAAGATCTCTATGGACTTTTCTTCAACCTTCCCCAGAAGAAAAATTCCTCTCTATTAGATATATTATTGAGCAGTTAATG
This sequence comes from Tupaia belangeri chinensis, assembly GCF_000334495.1. Lineage (NCBI taxonomy): Eukaryota > Metazoa > Chordata > Mammalia > Scandentia > Tupaiidae > Tupaia > Tupaia belangeri. Next base: position 606,148 of record NW_006209652.1, read on the forward strand.
AAATATTTATTAAAATGCTTAACATAGTATGCCTTGTGAAAAAAATCAAAGTTAAAAAAATGGACACTTTAACACATTATAACAACATAAACAGAAACTTAAAAACACTAGCATGAATTATTTTTCTATGTATGTTAAAAATAGGGAAATAGCCTATTTGGAATAATTATGGGAATACATGTTAAAAACTAACAACATAAAAGCCAACTAGTAATCCATGTAAAATTTACAGATGTACTTAACATATTTTTTAATTTCTTAAAAATGTTTCTTTACTAGATATCTTTTGAATAAGCCTGTTAGAGGAAAATTTATCCAAGTAAAATTTCGCATTAAAGACAAGTGTATCAACTATTTTGTTACTGTTATTATTATGGGTGAAATTGAGCTTTCATGAACTTTGAAAGGACATTGTAAAGATTGTTATTAGGAAAGACTAGCCATTATGAACAAGACTGACTTAGACTGAGTTGCTTCTTTTAAAAACTCCCACCAAATTTGAAATAATGGAATTACTTTGTGGTTATGTGAAGTTATACTTCTTCTATGAGAGGTCAGAGTAAACATCAGATGGCAAAATTCCTAAAATAATGAATTTTGGCCCATTTCTTTTGGCTTCACATGCTGTTTATAAGGTGAGTAGAGTAAAGGTTTCAATTACCACTCTGTGAAGGTTACCCTTGTTTACATAAAATGGTTTTGAGAAATATTAGAACGAGTATCCAATGTCTAATGACTAGTGCATAATAGGTCATTCCATGTGTAATTATATTATGGCAAAATATATAAGTAGTACCTCCTTTCTATAAAATAGCAGCATTTGACCTTTAAGTGACCATATAATTTAATGCCCAAACTGGAAAACTTTTAAAAGTGAAAATGATCAGGACAAGAGATACTAATCAGAGTCATCTGAGACTAATTCTCCTTACTCAGAGGACATCTTTGGACCATTTTGCATCTCTCTGATTCCTGTTCTTTGAACCATTTTGTGTCTCTTTAGCTTTTGGCACTATCAGCGC
>NW_006209652.1:607224-613173 GCF_000334495.1 Tupaia belangeri chinensis
CGTTGTACTGTTTTATGGCTTATCTTGATATTCAGCCTACAATAGATTATCACTATATATATATAAAACTTGTAGAATCCCAAGCTAGATATGTTAATATATTTATTTTATGGATATGTTCAGATAAAGTTCATTTATATTCAGCAGTTATACTGGATGTAGAGCACAGAGATCTTCCTCAGTGTCATTATACTGAGATTATCACATGCACAACAAAGGTAATAAGAAGCTTTATGGCAGTAACATAGAAGATTTGAACCATCTGATCATTTTTTCTCTGAAGTACATAATGTATGTTTTTAACATTAAGTGCTGAAAGTATAGCCCATTAAAAATTGAGCATTTTGAATAATTATTCTCAATCATTTAAAAAGGATATAAATACCTAGCTATATTTCAAGACTATCTGATATGTGAAATGCGGCATTTACTCATCATACTCAGAAAGTGAACCTGTGTTGTCTAGAACTGATATTAAAACTAAAGAAAAAGACTTTGGTTTAATTTATTCATTTTATTTATTTATTTATTGCCATAGAGTGAGTGTGCTTGCCAGGGAGAGAGACAGAGAGAAAGTGAGATATCACCCCCACCTAGGGGGGATGGTGACATCTCAGTCCCTTCTCAATTCTCCCCTTGGGATCTTGGGCATGCATGCAAATACATACCTGGCATGACTTTCAAGTCACCAGGTCCAGGACTCAAACTACAGTCGGGCATGAGGGAGTCCAGCATCTTAACCAATGCACAACCTGCTGACCCTGACACTTCTCTTGCATTTTATAAAAAAAATTTTATTATTTTTTTAATTTCTTTTTTTATACATTCAATTACCTTTTATAGCTTACAAAGTGAATATTTTACTATGTAAACATTTCTCCCTAGTCCAGTTAGTTAAACTATAAATATCTTCAACAGATATTACCACTTTTCTTTGTCCATTTAATGCTTTGCCTCCCTGTTTTTCTTCTAAATGTCATTCCACAGGCCTTACTCTTCCACACACACTGTATCCGGTATTTACACCCATTTATTGTGTTTGTATATCCTTTAGTCAATCAGTTTCTGTCATAGAGTGCAGTAACTCGGTATACATTAAGTGGGGACATACAATGTCTCTCCATATCCTGGCTTGCCACGCTCAGCAGTAAATCTTCCATATTCTTCCACTTTCTGTCAAAAGCCAGTTTTTATTATTATTATTTTTTTAAGGGATGAATAGTATTCCATAGAGTATATGTGCTACAGTTTTCAGCCCATTCATCTGTTAAGGGGCATTTGGGTTGGTTCCATGTCTTAGCAATTGTGAATAGTGCCTCAATAAACATTGATGTGCAAGCACTTTTTCAATGAAGAATTCTTCTGTCCTTTGGGTAGATACCAAGCAATGGGATTGCTGGGTCATATGGAAGTTCTATTAGTAGATTTTTTTTTCTTATTTTTTTGGAGAGGTTTTTGCTATAGGGCGTATGCACTCGCCAGAAAGACAGAGAGAGACAGAGAGACAGAAAGCAAGAAATCAACCCCCAGGGGGAATGGCCACACTGCAATCCCTTCTCCTCCATTCTCCTCTCAGGATCCTGGACACACAAGCACATGCACCTGGCATGAGTTTAAGCCACTGGGTCTGGGACTCAAACCGCGGTTGACTATGTGGGAGTTCAGCAACATAGCCATTACGCTAACTGCTGGTCCCTATTTGAGGAATCTCCAAAGTGTTCTCCACAGTGGCTGAGTTTTGCTATAGGGCATACTGACTTTTTAGAGAGACAGAGAAAGACAGAGATACAGAAGGCAATAAATCACTGCTCCCAGGGGGATGGCCACACTGCAATCCCTTTTTATCCATTTTCTTGGGATCTTAGGGCATGAACGTACGTGCGCCTGCTGTATTTCAAGCTGCTGAGTCTGCGATTCAAACCATAGCTGGCTACGTGGAAAGTCCAGCACTTTAACCACTATACCACCTGCTGTCTCCCAAAAAGATATTTTATTTTTGGAGAGATTTTTGCTATAGAGCACGTGTGCTTGCCAGAAAGACATAGAGAGACAGAGGCAGAAAGCAAGAAGTCACCTCCCAAGGAGGATGGCCATGCCACAATCTCTTCTCCTCCCTTTTCCTCTCAGGATCTTGGGCACGCAAGCATACATGCCCAGTGTGAATTTAAGCCACCAGGTCTGGGACTTGAACCACGGTCGGCTACATGGGAGTCCAGCAACATAGCCATTATACCAACTGCTGGTCCCCAAAATGACATTTTTTAGATGACAAAGTAATCATGTCTTCTAACAATTTTATTAGCATATATTTCTTTTTGGATTGGATCCCTCTAACTTCATGCAATTTTATCTTTTTGATAATTATTCTCAGACCCCTCTTATTATGGATAATCTGGGTAATGCTAATAATAATTAAATATTATTATTTTTAAAATTTTATAGGTTAAAAAATTCTACTTATTTTATAATTCATATGAGCGGTCTTCAAGAGGTTCATGGAAAATGTATAATATGAAGAAAGTATATTTATTTCAAAATTTTTTTGTACCAAAATTAACTTGTAGTCTAATTCTATTTGTCTATGAACTTTTCAAGGTCCTTGCATATATCTATCTATTATCTATCTATCTATCTGTAATATATATGATATATGTATGTGTACATGTGCATACATGTGAATGCATATGTGCATATATATACATATATGTACACTTTGTGTAGCAGTTGTCAGTTTTGAATAAAAATTGAGCAGAAAGTATGGTTTCTATTTGCTATATTTTAACACCTTCCATTATTGAGATGTATTTCTTTGAAGTACATATTGATATGTTATTAGTAACCCAAATCCACAGCTTATATTAAGATTCACTCTTTGTTCTGTAAGTCCTGCAAATCTGACAAGTCTGTCATGACATATGTTCACCATTACACCATCACATAGAAGAGTTTCAGTGCCCTCTACCTCCTTGCCCAAATCATGTGTTGTAAGATCACAAATAATGTGCACATGATATAAGGCAATTGTCCTTTCTGTAACTTGATCTTTCAGCAACATTTGACAGTAGATCCTCAATGCGCTTTTTATTGATCTTTTATAGCACCTGGAATTTTTATCTACTTTCTTATTCACTATTTCTCTGCCTGTGCTGGTCTCGCCACTTCTCAATAATTTCTCAGCGATTGGTCCATGGCTGATTCTTTGTTTCTATTTACTTCTTTATACTCACTATCTTGGTGATCTCAACCCGTCTCATGATTTTTAAATAGCATATATAGGTTAAAGACTTGCTAATTTATGGCTCTCATCCAGATTTCTCTCTTAGAATGTAGGTATATATTTAACTGCTTCTTTGATGTCTTAACTTGGATGTCCAAAAGACTTTTGGAATTAAAATAATGATCGTCATACTTCCACCCACTTCCCCACAGTTCTACTGATTCAGCTGATGGCAAATTCATTCTGCCAAACTGCTCTTTCCAAAAAGCTTGCAGTCATCATCGATTCCTCCATTTCCATGATAAACTTCATTAAACTCATTGGAAAATCCCATCAGTTGTAACTTTAAAGCCACCTCTTGATTTTCACCAATTTCTACTTTCTCCACTCCTCTCATCCTGATCTGAGTCACCATCAAATAAAGATTAAATTATTGCGATAATCTCTTAGACCACAATCCTCCCCAACCATTTCCACAGTTGTGGCCCAATTGTCTATTATAATAGAAGAACTAAGAATAATTATTTTAAAGCATGGCTCAAGGCAATGTCACTTATTGCTCTAAGCGCTGCTTTGATTCCTCATTTCACTCATTTTATTATAATTATTTGTGTGTACATGTACTTGCGTGTGGTGTTTTGGACAGGGTCTTGTGATGGTGTGGTATTCCTGCCTCCTGAATAACTGGGGTCATAGGTGCATTGCCATTGTGTCAGTCCTCTCGTGATGGGCCAGAAACTGAACCTGGCCTGTCATTGGTATCAGCCTGCCAAACAGCAGTGTCTATTGTGCGGGAGCTAGGACCATTGTTTAATAGCATTTATCATCTGTTAACATATTGGGACAAGCAGATGGTGTAATGGGTATGTCATTGGACTCCTACGCAGACAACTGTGGTTCGAGTCCTGGACCTTAAAACTCATGCCAGGCATTAGTTCTTTTGTTTGTTTGTTTTTTGTTTTTAAAGGTTTTTGCTATACGGCTCATGTGCTCACCAGAAAGACAGAGAGAGACAGAGAGACAGAAAGCGAGAAATCATCCCCCAGGGGGATAGACACACCACAATCCCTTCTCCTCCATTCTCCTCTTGGGGTCTTGGGCATGCACACACAACGTGCCCGGTATGAGTTTAAGTCACTGGGTCTGGGACTCATACCATAGTGGACTGCATGGAAGTCCAGTGACATAGCCATTATGCCATCTGCTGGCCCCTCATATAGCAAAATTTTCTAAAAAATATAAATAAAACTCAAAAAACAAAAACATACCATCGTATAATTTACTCACCTTGTTTACTGTTTATTATCCAAAAGGTAAGTCCCTTAAAGATATGAACTTTGTTTTGTCCACTAATGTATCCAAGCACACATATTGTGCCTAGCGTGTAATAGACAATAAATATTGTGAATGTTTCCTTTGTAGTGTTTTTATTTTTCCTGTACCTTTGCTACTATCAATATTGAGAGAGCACAGCACATGCCACTTGTAGAATCTGTGCATATCTTTAGTGAAGGACAGAAAAGAGCATTGTGTTACAATGACCTGTGATGATCATCATGTATATACCACCATGAAACAAATTATTATAAGGCTGATGTTTTACAATGTTAAGTATTAAAGATAATGTGAATATTAAGCAATAAAATAAAGGAGTAGAAATAAACTAGATCCATGTATTTTAAAGGTACATATGAATTAAGATCAGTCTTTATTATAAAATAACAGTTTTCCCTTCTTGTTCCTTTCTCTTCTCTCTTTTTTTTTCTATTTCTACTTTTCTGTCTTTTCATATGGTTTCTTTAGAATTTATATGGTTTCTTTAGGATATGTTAAATATCTACCAGAGAATGATATATTAGCAGTTGTAAATATGAAGACTAGTTATTGGGTGTTGGAAGGTAGTACAACAGTAAAATGCGACACACTGTGAGGCTGATGCACAGGGAAAGGGTCTCATTTGCATTCAGAGTCCTCATTGAATATACTTGGCACACACACGTCCATGCTGTGGGGCTGGCTGAGGCAGGCAGTAGGCTGCATCATCTAAACCCTGTTGGGTCTCTCTCTCTGTCTCTCTTGCACATTAAATAAATAAACACCCATTTTTTTTTAAAGAAGCATATTTATTGGGAAAGGGAATACTTAGTTTCCTAAGAAAAAATATATAGGCCTTGTTTACGTTTTTAGTTGTAATACAGAATTCTAAGTTCGTAAGGTACTTGGGAAAATAAGATTTTTGTTTGTTTGTTTTATAAAACATATTATAGGTACTAAGATATGAATGTTTCTAGAAATAAGAAAAGAAATTAAGGAGAAAAATAGGCAAGACATTTATGAGGTACATAAATGCATTATTACCTGTTGATGATAATGTGTATAGGATCCTCGATTGGATTGGTGTGAAGTGTATTCATATTGGGTAAATTCACTTCACAAGTTAAGAGATTTATAACGATTGAATGTATAAAATACATTCGCTACAAGTCTACAGGATGTTATTGAAGATTTAAGTACATTAGGAAAGTCGAAGAGTTGTAAAATGTGATAAAATTGTCTATTACAGCATTATTATAATAAACTGCTCTTCTTGGTTAGAATCCACCAAACTACAAATGGTGGTCCCAACAAAGTCTGTACTGAATACCCATCATGCCTTCCATGGTGGGGGTCCCTAAATAGATCTCTGAAAAACCCCTGACTGCCATCATCCTCCCATCACCATTGTCCCATCT
>NW_006209652.1:613187-669804 GCF_000334495.1 Tupaia belangeri chinensis
GACAGAACAGTCTTAGGTCCATTTCCATAAGAGCAGTTAGACATGCATATCTTCTTGAATAAGTCATGCCTCAACGTGTCTAGACAAAGAATCTCTGATCTTTGGACCCACTCCAAAATTAGGAGAATATCTGGACCCATCCAGCATGTGACTCTCCCTACTAGTAGGGGAACTCATGCACAAGCTCCACCTAGAACAAGTCCAACAAAGCCCTCCCTGACCCAAAAGGAAACTGCTCACCACAGTTCTTCCATGGTGACCCATTTTCCAGGACTCCTCCCTTCTTGGGAACTCTATTTTTCCTTCCTCTCCTTCAATAAACTAACTGTTTTGTTATAAAAACAATAATGAATCAATCAAAATTTTAAAAATAGAAAAAAAGAAAAATAGTTAGTAATAATAGTATACATTAAAATAAGATTGTAGGAATCAGAACATTTAATTTTTGGTCATCTAAGAGAGATAAAAAATGGAAGTTTTAGAGCCAGCCAGTGGCATGGTGATCAAAGCATCTGGATCCCACATGACCTGTCTTGCACTTTGAGTCTCAGACCCGGTGGCTTGTAAACTATGTTAGATGTGTGCACCTGAGTATCCAATATTCCAAGCAGAGAATGGAGGAGAAGGGATTGCAATGTGACCATGCCCCCTGGGAGGGGTGTGCTTTCTTACTTTCCCTCTTTCTCTTTCTCCCTCTGTCCCTCTCTGGTGAGAACACACACTCTATAGTAAAACTGAAAAATAAAATAGTGTTATCTGAAGAGCTAGCTGTTTTGTTTTTAAAGTGTATTTATTTTTTTCCACAGAAAGAGAGACAGGGAGAGGCACCCTCGACAAGGCCTTGACATCATTACCCCCCTTGTCTGAACCCTATAGCCATCCAGAGGGTTCACATAGAACCCAGCATGTGAACCCAAGAGTTTCTTACATGGCTTGAGCATTATGTAGTAGTGCCCATACTACCTGTGCCACAGCATCTGAATCTCTCTCTCAGTTAATTGCCATAAATACTTCTCTTCATATATTATGTATAGACCTCTGATGTATCTATCACTGGGCAGGTGAATGTGACTCTACAAAACTGCATAGAATATTTAAAAAGAATTTTGTCAGAGAACACATGTGCTTATCAGAGACAGAGAAAGAGAAGGAAGGGAAGTAAGAAAGCATCCTCTATAGGGGATGTCAATGCCACAATCCCTTCTTTTGGGACTTTTGAGCATGTATGTAGAGGCATCTGGCATGTTTTTTCAAACCACCAGGTCTGGCACTTGTCAGCCATGTGGGATCCACCTACCACACCATGGGCTGGCCCATGCAGAACATTTTTATAACTACTAAGAGTTTCTAAAAAAAAAATAAGTTAAAATCTAATACATCCAAGTGTTTATTGGATGATAAAATGAAATTAGCAACATTTAAAAGTTCCAGAATTTACCTTAATTCCAACATTAATTGTAATTTCGTATTACTAAACAATATATAATATATGACTTACAGATGATTTAAGAATTAAACAATTAAAATAAAAGTGGAGAAGAGATAATTTTATCACAAATTTTAAGGTGAAGTTTTAGTAATTTTATTACTGAATATCAGAGTTATTAATTGATTACATCTTTATCACTGGCCTTAGCGTTAAACAAACTTCCCACTAACACTTCCATCTCTATCATTTCTACTCTTTTGAGAATAATTTTTCTATCCCCCCCTCTTTCTTTCTGTGTATAAATGTTTCTTGATATAGGGGTCCATAAAATAATGAGCTAGACAGACAAGTTTAACAGATTATGTACAAGGTGGACAATCTGGCCACTATGGCTGTATATTAAATAAGTAGCTTATTCAAATAAGAGGGTCTGGAAAGTTTTATAAAAGCAATTGCATTGAAGTTGGGTCTTTCTTAAAGGACAAGCAGAATTTTACCAGGTAAAGAAGAATACAAGCTTTTCTGAGCAGAGGGATGTAGCTTTTGTAAAGTTCATAGAATCCTGGCTCATTCCTGGTTTCATTTTGGTAGTTTTCTACAGCAGGAGGAGTAATGTGGAGGTGATTGGAGAATAGTGGCCAAGAGATGAACTGGGTGGACAAGAAAGGATCAAATTTTGAAGATGCTTTTTTTATTTGTTTGTTTCTTTTGTTTTGTTTAAATATGTACACTAATGGAGGGGGATAAATTAAATCAGTCAGGGGGCATTATGGGTTAAGATAATGGTTTATATCCCAAAAGTTTATATTCTAGAATCTTGGTCACCAGTATAATGGCTTTGGGAGCCAGTGAGACATTTAAGAGGTTTAATAAAATCCATCCGATCAGCTGTGGGCATGTGAGGGACAAACACCGAGAAAGCAGGAATAATTTTTTTCCTATCTTCTTGCACATGACTACCTTCCTCTCTACGTCTGTTGGTCCTGTTGTGATGTAGCATCTGATGATGCCTCTATGCCTTTAGACTTAACAGCCACCAGAACTGTGAATCAAATATACCACTATATTCCTTATCAATCATGCAATATCAGGGGGTTATTTTCAGCAATGTGACAATGGACTAAGATAGAGACTTTAGATGAGAAGAGGATGAAAGATAGTTCACTGAAAAGGATCAATGTTTCAAACATCAACCGTGTATCATTTACCTATTGGTACTCAAAATAATACTCTAAAACTTAGCAGCTTATGACAAAAAACATGGACTATTGAAAGCAACTTAGTATTGTCTACAGATGTACCACTTGTACAATGTGAAATTGCTGATATGGGACTATTTGTACTCTTAAAATACTATTTGGCTCCCAAAATTAAAAATGAATAAGAATCTTAGGCATTATGAAATGGAAGAAAATAAAACTAAGCTGTTTCTGAATTGCTTCTGAGGTGCCAGTGGAGGAGTCCAACCTGGCGAGGCCCAAGGATCTGTCTGAGCCCCCCGACCTTTGAGCTCCGCTTCCAGTCGGATTAACACGTTGGCAAGGCCACTGTTGTGTGACCCCCCCCCCCACACACACACACCCTTGGAACAAAACTTGGGTCAATTAGCATGTCAGCAAGGCTGTTAGCTATTTGCTGCAGAAACTGTGGCAGTCTCACTGGGAAGCGACCCCCCTCTGACTCCCCAGTTTACTACTATAAAAGAATTGCATAGCTCTCCTATACATCCTGAGTGTACGATAAAATCTTCCAGGAAGTCCCCCAACCGACCGCTCCCCTTTGCTCTAATCACTTACTATTAATTACAATGCTTTATCTCCATGGTCACAATAGAGGGTGGGCTGAAGTTCTTTCTAGGCAAAAGTAATCTTGACCTTTAGAAGGCCCTTCAAAATACATTTAAGGTAAACTTAATCCTTTCTTTATGTAAATAGTCTTGAGATTTTCTTTTCTCAGCACCATTCCCAGTAATCACAAGATGGCTGCTACGCCACATCAGCTAATAATCATCTCCGCTTTCCGGAACCGCTTTCCCAAAACCACATTCCATGGAGACCCACCTACAATTGAGGAACTGCACTAGACCCACCTTTAATCCACCCCTAAATAGGAACTGCACTAGACCCACCCTTAATCAAACCCTAAATAGAATCTATGTTCTTTATTGTTAAAAACTTTGAGTTGTTAATTAAAACACTAGCCCCTCTCCCATTTACTTATAACACATTTTCAATAAAAAGGCACGATAATTCCTAGCAGTTGTCACTCCTCAGAGGGCCACCTCTGAGAGGTGTCCGGCATAGGACGTGCATAAAAAGGCATCGAGGCCTCTGTCTTCTGTTCACCTTCGCCACCTTCGTCGAGATAACCCACCCATGCCGAGGCTGGACCACGGCATGCCAGGATGTACAGAAGTATTTTCTATCACCAAACATGTACTTTGGAGTACATTTGTTCACATTGTTTTCTGTAAATAACCCATTTTTCTCTTCGTTCTTTATCAATTGTTTAATGATTAAATTCCAAAGTTATATCTGGTCTTGTTAACCTAGAAATACATCTGCTTTACATAGAAATATTAATGCTTGGGGTTGGTAGGTGGTATGGTGGTTAACGTGCTGGACTCCCACATTGGGTTGACCATGGTTTGAGCCCTAAATCTGGTGGCTTGAAAATCATGGTGCATGTGCGTGCATGCCCAAAATCCCAGGAGAAGAGTAGAAGAGAAGAGATTGGAGTGTGACCATCCTGCTGAGGGATGATTTCTTACTTTCTCTTTCACTGCCTCTCTCTCTCTCTCTCTCTCTCTCTCTCTCTCTGGTAAGCACACTTACTCTATGCCAAAAACCTAAAAAAAAAAAGGAAGAAAAGAAATATTAATTCTTTTATAACAAAAGAGTCTCAACTAAATACAGTTTTGTTTGTTTTCTAGAGAGAGATTTTTGCTGTAGGGCATGTGCATTCGCCTGAGAGACAGAGACAGAGAGACAGAAAGCAAGAAATCACCTCGAAGGGAGATAGCCATGCCCCAAACCCTTCTCTTCCATTATCCTCTTGGGATTTTGGGCACAAACATACATGAGCTTGGCATAAGTATTAAGGACTCAAACCACGGTCAACTATGTGGGAGTCCAGCAATGCAGTCATTATGCCATCTGCTGGTCTCTCAACTAAATGAAATGTTAAGAATTTTTTTTTCTTTAAATAAAGTTATCTGAATTAAATAAAAAAGATATTTGAAACCAGCAGACGGCATAATGGTTACATCACTGGACTTCCATGTATTTGACTGCACTAAGAAAGTTATAAAGGTTACAAGAAGTAAAAATGCTGGGACCCTAATCCAATAGGGCTGATGCCCATTTTTATGATTTTAATTTATTTTATACATTCAATCACAGTACATGACTACAATTTGTAAAATGAATTTACCCAACATGAATATACTTTACACCAGTCCAGTTGAAGGTATCATACATGTTACCATCAACAGACAGTCCTCCGTTTCTGTGTCCCTTAAATGTTTTGCCTATTTTTCTCCTTGATTCCTTTCCTCTTACTCTCTGCCATCTCCCATCCTCTTCGCACAATGGAGACTCCAGAACTCTCTCTCCACGGTGTGAGAACACAGCAAGAAGGCAGTCGTTGCCATCTGAAAACCAGGAAAAGAGTCCTCATCAGACAGTTGTCACCTTGATCCTGGATTTTTGTTTTCCAGAATTGTGTGAAATAAATCTGTTGCTAAGCCACTCAGACTCTGCTATTTTGTTAATGCAGCCTGAGAAAATGAATACTAGAGGAAATGGGAGTGAAGGATACCATAGAAGCCAAATAAACTTTTCCTTTTGAGAAGGAAAAGTTAAGCAGTAGTGCCATTTGCGCATTACGTATTTATTATTTTGAAATTTATTATAAGTTGGTGAATGATATACTTTATTTGGAGAAAATGAAGTTCTAGATTATAATTACAGTTGCTGCTTATGCAAAGTTATATATTTCGTTATATGGTGGACCAAATATTTGAGTTAAGAATAATTGGAAATTTTTTGACACCTTTTTTATTTGGCTTATTTTTATTTGGCTTACTTTTATTTCCATTGTTGCTCTATGGACCACTAAATGTGTATTATCATTTGTGTGTGTGTGTGTGTGTGTGTGTGTATTACACATACTTTTCTTTTTTTCTATGAAACTAAATAACCATTAAATTTACTAATTCTTGTCTCATTTATTATTGGAAGAAAAGGTTTAAACTATATATCAATTTAATGAAACATTCTCTTCAGGTGTTAAATTCAGTGAATATATTATCCACATTTTAATTATAAACAACAGGATACTTTTCAAAAATGAGGTACTGTTAAGTTGATAGAGCTTTTCAACAACATTTGATTATTTTTTTAAACTGATAAAAAAATTAGCCCATTTTAAACATTATACAGTCTTCAAACAGTCTGGTTGAATGTTTTAAATGCTTTGATTTTAATTAGAAATCAGGCTTCTTCAGCTTACTGAAAAGGAGGTAAAAGGCTTCAAACCATCCACTCTACTGAACAGCAGGTGTCAGCTCTAACTGCTTCTGAAAATATTTAATGCATTCATTTCATCGAATTCCTCAGAGAACATTACAAACCTGCTCATTTGTCTTACGCAGTCTTTGTAGTAGGTTTTCTTTCTTACTTCCTGCACCCCTTTACATTCTATGATGAAATGAGGTTCGAGCATCTCTGGTTCCCCAGCAAACTGAATTTAAGCCTTTTTCAACTTTCTAATCACAACAGTATTCTACTAGCTTAATTACCTTACTTTCAGAATCACAGGTTTTCATTTTAAGTATTTTGAGAGTCCACTGGCAATTTTGGAAATTTTACTTCTCTCAAATTTATAAATAACATAGTCAATATGTTAACTATCTTAAAACTCCACAAATAGGTGTACATAAAAACATGACTGATTTTTAAATCTTTTTATCTCTTTTGAGAGGAAGAAGAGAGAGAGAGAGAGAGAGAAATCCCCAGCATGGTCTTCTCCCTGGCTTTTGTACTTCTACCTTGGCTAGCCAAGGAAACTGCCAAGTGTGCATGCACTGGCCATTCGCAGGGAGACCTTGGGATGTGAACTCAGGCCCTTCCATAAGGTCTCAGCACTGTGGAGTGTTGCATTACCACTGTACCATCCCCGGCGGGCTTCAGATTTGTGTTTTTCTTAGTGAGTTTATGAAGTGGTGTAAATCAAATAGGAGAAAGTGTTAAAAGCTATGAAGTTTGTTCTGTGGTAGTACACACCTGAATAGTAGAAACAAATGATCAGCTTTTGCATGCTGCTAAGTCCAGCTAAGTAGATTTGTGAAGGTAATATACTTAAGATATTTATGTCATCTGATACAACACTTTTGGATTTTTCTCTGAACAAACGTATTCAATAGTTACGAAGTATGAACAAGTTCCAGTTCAATAGGGAAGGTAAACATGCCTTTGAGGAACAAAGCTGAAATAGCAGCATGTACTTTCATAAGTGCTGTGGTGGCTCTGGTGTTCATATTGTGGAACTACAATGAGATCCATACAATTTTTTGAGAGATATTTTTGTTATAGGGTCTGTACACTTGATGGAGAGACACAGAGAGAGAGACAGAAAGACAGAAAGTGAGAAATCAATCCCTTGGGGAATGACCACGCCTCAATCCCTTCTCCTTCATTTTCGTCTCGGGATTTTGAGCATGCACGCACATGCACGTGGCACGAGTTTTAAGCTGAATTGTGGTCAACTACATAGGAGTCCAGCGACATCACCAATATACCATCTGCTCGTCCTGGTCCATAATTTTAAAGCAGTGCTATCACCTTGTAAAAAATTTCAATCCTCATTTTAAACTTTCCCTGTTAAAAGCATCAGAGGGAGACTTCACTGGGTTTTATAGTGGCTTTCTGATTTTGGTAGTCCATTGAAGAAGGGAGTTTGTAAGATGCTGTACACTATTAACACTCATCGGAGCATTTCCTGCCTAAAATATCATGATAGTTTATGAAGAGTATCTTTAATCAACCTGGATACAGTTGGAAAAAAATATAAATTGTATTTTTTAAAGAGATTTTTGATATAGGGTGCATGTGCTCACTGGAAACACAGAGAATGACATACAGAAAGAAAGAAAAAATTCCCACACTGCAGTCCCTTCTCCTTCATTCTCTTCTTGAGATTCTGGGTGCACACACACACAACTGACATGACTTTCAAGCCACCAGGTCCAGGACTCAAACTGTGATCAGCCATGTCGGAGTCCAGTGCCCCAATCACCATGCTGGGCCCCACAGATTATATCCTTACTTTAGAGTTAAGTGAACGATAATGAGGGAATTGATGTTATGATAGCTTTAGAAATTTCATATGAACACCTAAGTACACCAAACACAGAATATTATTTGATGTCAAAAATTGCCTTAGTTCTATTTCTGGTACACTAAAATGTGCCAGTGTTTGTTTATGTGTGGACGTGTGTATTTACCTTATAGGTAATGTGCAAATTTCGACAGAATATAATTAAAAATTGGGCCAGTCCCATAGCCTAGTGGTTAATGAAGTTGGACCCCCCCCCCCCCTGCCTGTGATTGGCATTCCCCCCATGACTGTGATTGGAATCTTGGACCTGGCGACTAGAAAACCACACCAGGCACTTGGACATGCCAGCTTCATCCTGACATAAGTGGAATGGAAGAGGAGGGATTGTGTTATGCTCCTTGGGATGTGTGTACTGGGCAGTACTCTCTCCCTTCCTCTCTCTTTCTCTGGCAAGTGCAGATTCTCTGCCAATAAAAATAATAATAATAAAAATACTGAACTGAACTCACATCTGTAAGGAATATTACTGTTTTAAAGGAGCTGAAACTGTGAGTAGGTAATTAGGATGATTTTAGGTAGATTATGTCAACTCCTGAATTAGTGGAAACCATGAATCTCATTGGCAAGGAGATTCAAAATTCTGCCTGTTCTAATTTCTCCCCTCAAAGGAGTATATATAATAATAGCCAAGAAAATAAAGTATCTTTTTAGAACTCTAGTAGTGATTTTGAGAAAAGCATATCCTTCCCCACCTCATTCCCATTTAGTTTAGAGAAAATACTGGTGGATATTTATTAGGTAATTCACTTCTTTTCACAATGGCATATGTCTTACTTACAGGTAGGTATTATTGAAATTCTTAAAATCCTGTGAAAATGGGACCAGCCCCTGGTGCAGTGGTTAAGGTGACTGGATCTCAAAAATCCAACTGTGTGGTTTGAGTACAGGACCCAGTGACTTGAGAAGCATGACAGGAGGGAGAGATGGAGAAAAAGAGATTCTTGCATGACCAAACCCCTGGCGGTGCTTTCTCACATTTCCTCTTCTTCTTTCTCTCTGAGAAGCACACATATCTTCTGGAAAATTGAAAAAAGAAATCTGGCCTCCAATGACACGGGAGTGAGTGACCATGGTTCTATAGCCCAGGAGGTGGGAATGGCCAAGGAACAGTCTCTGCCCTGTACCCTGGGGAAGGAATGTTTCACAGGGATGGAAATTCCAAGTGGAAATCCAGAAAGGGCAGTTGAAGAGGAAAGCACTGAAAAGAAAGAAGTAGGAACAAAGAAACGGTCTGGAGTTAGGTGCTTGCAGATATTGCTAAGCATGGGGACTTCTGTTTTGGGGATGCCAGTCTCCACAAGGACAAGCCCTTTTTTTTTTTTTTTTTTTTTTTAAAGAGAGATTTTCCCTATAGGGCACGTGCGCTCGCCAGACAGAGAGAGACAGAGAGACAGAAAACGAGAAATCACCCCCCAGGGGGATGGTCACGCCGCAATCCCTTCTCCTTCATTCTCCTCTCGGGATCTTGGGCACGCACGCACACACGCCTGGTGTGAGTTTTAAGCCACCGGGTCCGGGACGCGGACCGCGGTCGAGTACGTGGGAGTCCAGCGACATAGCCATTACGCTAACTGCTGGTCCCAGGACAAGCCCTTTTGATAGCAGATGGAGAAATCTAGAGATGGATATGTGGATATATCACTTTTCGTATCTTTTAACAAGATGAAAAAACTGACTACTGATTGGAAATTAATAGCCTGAGCACTGAAAAGTTCAGCTATATGGTAGAGTTGGATTTCGAAGGGACCAGGATCTGAGAAAGCAGCCTCTGGATGAAAGACCCAAGGCTGAAGATGAGCGGACCATGTACGTGGAATTACTTCCCAAAATTGTTGACCACAGCTGGATTGAAAAGGTATTTGGGAAATATGGCAATGTTGTTTATGTAAGTATATCACATTACAAGTCTACTGGAGAGGCGAAGGGATTTGCATTTGTGGAAGAACAAGCAGCAAAAGCAATTGAGTTTCTCAACAACCCACCAGAAGAAGCACCAAGAAAACAGAGTATGTTGCCGAAGACAGTAAAAAAATAAGCCCATTCCAGCCTTTAGGGGAGCCGAAGAGAAGAAAAAGAAGAAAGGCCGGTCAAGAAGGCAGACAGTGCCCAGGCTAAGGAAGGAAGTGTGGACTCGCAGCATGTCTGTAAAACCAAAGACCCAGGACCACATCTGAGGGATTGGAAGTGGGAAATGTTGAACCCCAAAAGCAACTCTCAAAAAATAAAAAAAAAAAAAGAAAAGAAAGAAAGAAAGAAAAAGAGAAGAAAAAACGGGAGAGACCTGAAGGGTCCAGTTTACCTGACGTCAGGACAGCAAAAAGAAGCAGCTCCGCAGACGCAGTGGGCCTGGCTCGCGGGTCAAAAGTAAAGAAAGTGGCTCAGAAGGACACTGAAACAGAAGCTGTAGAGGTCTCCAAAGCAAGCAGAGACTTGGAGGTCTCCACTGAAGAGGAGAAGGATACCGGCCATATCAAAGATGGTTCTCTCTTAACAACCAAGAGGAAACAGAACAAAAGGCATAAAGAGAGCCACAGGATGGAGGAGGAGGTCAGACCGCTACGCCTGCTGTCCAAGCCTGAGTGGACGGATCTGAAAAAAAAGAGCATTTAGCACTACAAAAAGCCAGCATGGCTTCTTAAAAAAAAAACAATAGCCCAAATAAAATTGGAGTCAGAAATGGAAACAGACAGTGGACAGTGGAGCATATCTAATGCGTCTGGAATGAAAAATGAAAAAACTGGCGCTGGAGAATGTCGCCCAGGGGAAAGCCAATACGACTGGGCCATAGTTCCTCAGCGGGGTGATCGGGAAGACCCTCAGCATGGAACCCCTGCCCGGCAGGAAGCAAGGCCCGCGATGCCCTGGCCGCTATCTCTGAGGTCGTTTGTGTAGACCTACTGGACAGAGGCGGCGTGCCATGCCAGATTTAAAACACTGAGGATGCACGCTCAGTGGTAAATGCATTCGCAGAAGCGAAAAAGAAACATGGCTTGGACACTGGAGATCCTTTCCGAGGATCACGAACAGAGATATTGACAGATTTTGGTTGATAGGCCAAACTCAGCCCTGGGGAAAGAAAAGAGGCACTAAGGAGTTAATCACCGAAGCTGAGAAGATCAGACGGAAAAAGGCTCAAGGAGCAAGTAAGCACATTAGACTTTCTGCAAATGACCGAGCAGAGTCGCAGCTCAACTCTCAGCATTTCACTGAGCACTCCAGCTGTCCTTGGGAAATCCATTTTTATTTTGGGAGTATTGTATAGCAAGTTGTTTTTCAGAACCTACATTTAAATAAAAGAAATACCTTTGTTCCTGAAAAAGAAATCTGAAAATGTTTTTTTATGCTTTTAGTATATTTTTACTTTTGATATAGTATTCCATATTATTCTTAAGAAATTTTATTTTAAAATACAGTTATCAGTCAATATCACATACACATAAACATAATATTAAATGCATATGGAGTAGCAATTAGAAATATTTTTATATTCATATTTTGTACCTTTCTCTTTGTAACCATTCTTATTTCCAACATGCCAAAAATTATCACCTCTTCAAAGGAAACTTCTCTATACTATCAAAGAATCTTCATTTTTTTAGAAGGTACTTTCCTTTTTAAAGAAGTGTTATTTATGTATTTATTTATTTTAATTGAACCAAATTGGGACAAACAGAAAAAGAGAGAGAGAGAGAGAGAGAAAGTGAGAGAAGTGAGAAAGCAAGCCACCAGGTCTGGGACTTGAATCTCAGTCGGCCATGTGAGCGTCCAGCACCTCAACCACCATGCCACCTGCTGGCCCCAGGAATTTTCATTCTTGCCTAGAGTCCATAGAATAAAATCCATGCTTCTTCATCTTTTAATTAACTTTTCATAGCTTATCATAATTCATTGTTTCAGGTTAAAATGTTCTATCTTTTATATTCTCTGTTTCAGTCAATGGTGTATGTGTTCATGTGTTGTGTGTGAGTGTACATTTTAATCATTCCTGAGCAATACTTTTAGGTTTTCCAGTACCATTCATTGTTTATGTGATTCCAAAAGCCTTTATATCTTCTGCTTTCTCTTTACCTAATTAAATTGTATTCATCTATTGTGTTAGGAGTAATTCCTCCTATTTGCTGCAACAGATAAACACAAAATATTAGTGACTTAACACAACCAAGATTTCTATCTCCCTCAGGTAAAAATCCGGTGGATCAGGTGTCTCAAGTAGCTCTCCCCCAGTCTGTAGTTGTACCATTGGCAGAAATACAGAAATACGTGACTTCTATGGCCACAGGACAGGAGAGAGAATGCTGGAGAAGGCCAAGGACACCTACCTGCCCCGACCTAAAAAATAAGGTTACTTTTTCTCATAATCTAGTGTGGTTTTTTGGTTCCGACCTAACTGAAAATAAGGCTAAAGAAGGTAGGAGAATATTTGAAGTATTTGTGGCACTTAGTCAATTCTACTCACAGACAATACACTTCTAATGTATGAAGATGAACACATCATTCCAACCTAAAACAGTCTTTCTGCTCTGAAATTCTATACCGTTTCCTACAAAATTACCCTGACTTATCCTAATGATTAGACTTATAGCATCTTTTCTACCATTTTTTTTTTTAGTATTTATTCAATTTTTCAAAATTTATTTTCTCTCCTCAGTCAAATTATAAGGTCTTTGAGGATAGGATCTATATCTATAGTAAGTATCTTCTGGGAGTGCTTAGCAAGATGCTTATATATTATAGGATCTCAGTCAGTAGTTGTTGCTTAATTTCACATTCCAAATAACTTCAGTTAATGGAGAAACATCTAATAAAGCAAGACATCAGTTGCACTGCAGGCTTCTTATGTATGACATAAATTATTAAGACTGATTATCATTTTGCTGATAATATGTCTTCAAAAAAATCCTTGGCTGAAGGACAAATTCATCTGAATGAGATATAAAGGGGGAGACAGGTCACACAATGTATTAACACTCTTTTGAATCCCTCTATATTCTCAGGATACCTTGGGTTCCTCCTAAGGTTACTAATACCTGCTGTGTCTGATGATAATAACAATAATTTACAATGGTAATTTATGGTTTTCAGAAAAGAATTAATAATTTAACTACTTTGATCCTTAAAACAAACTTAACAAAAGAAAAGATGTTATCATAAAACACATTGCGTAAATGAGGAAACAAAGTTTCCGAATATTTATGGGATTTATAAGTTTAACATTGGCAAAGACCTTAAAGGTGTTCTAATCCAATAGTTTCACTTTTGGTTAAGAAAATTGCAGCCCAAATAGCTTAAGTGACTTGTATAAGGTCCTGTAGAGAATGAGTGGATGTAAGGGGATGAGAACTGCTCAAGTCCAGTGATACATAGACTGTTCTGTTCTCTTATTTCGTCAAGTGCAACACAAAATAGGCATTGTTTGTAAAGAGCTATGTAAAATAACATCTACTTGAAATGGAGTAACTGTCAAAAGGATTGTATAAATCGTTAAGTTATGAACATCTTCAACTTTTTCCTCTTAAAAAGGAATCTTTGGGAAGAAATAGATATCTTTTAGATAAAAGCATTCATAGTAAATCTTGAGCCTTAATTATATTTCATGTCAAATTGAATATTTAGCAAGTATGTGAAGTGACCTATAGACTCAAATTTTATTCAATGTGTTGGCAAAGCTAGGGAAGACAACAAATAGAGAATGTGAGATATTTAGAACTCTACTGAGTAACGAACTGTGGTAACCATTGCTTTCCAAACTGTGGGGTAGCATTCATTTTAAAACTTGTAAGTGCAATTAAACTATGAATTATACCCACCATTATTTTAAAACTAGAATATTGTTGACAGTATTTAATATTAACACTCCCTGTGTCCTAGATTCTGTGAGAAACAAATAAAATGTGCAGTCTGTTTTCAAGACAGTTTCATTTGCATTTCATTACACTTTTAACCCTCAATTTTTATTCTTTTAGAGGCTATTATAGGGGCTGGTAATCGTACCTTATATATTATAAACAGCATTTAGGTCATCAAAATGATCATCTGATCCATTCCTCTGAGTCTAAGCATGACAATCTTAGATCATTCAAAACTACACTTACCCCTCTAATTTTTCAAGACACTGGTGTGAAGATCAAATCAATCATTTTTTTTAAAGTGTATTTCCTTGGAGACTGACATGTAAAAGAAATTGAACTATAACTTGTGAAGAATAAAATAATTAACATTTGGTTTCAAGCTCATAATCAAAGGAAAAACTAAACAGACAATATAAGATGCAAAATAACATTTTAATAAAGCAATAGAAAAGTCATAAAGTTATATTTGATTTATTCCCAAATGATTGATTCTGGCAATACATGCTGTTAAGAGTTCAGAGAACGGAGAAATATATCTTGACATTCAATAGAAATTCTCTCTTGCTATAACTTAAGGCAATTTTATGTGGCTTAGTCTTATGTGGATCACTAGAACTGGCAAGTTGCAAGTGTCTTTTTCCCCCCCTTGATTCTTCTTATGTTAGATATTACCCACAACTTCTAAATTTTCTTTTAAACTTCTAGTTGTCAGTTGAGGAATCTGTTTAATAATCTATATTTCTTAATAACACTTTGAATTTTTGTGATATATCAAACTATATTGAAAGATGGTTTCTGATGTTTAAACAGCATAGTTATTGTCATCTTTTTTATGATTTCCGAGTCGGATTTAGTCCTATTTGAATGTACGTAGACCTTCCCCATCACAAACACACATGGTGCTTTCTTGAAATAATATGTGCTCTGACCCCATAACTATACCTTTTTTTGAAAGCAACTTGATTCAGTTCTCCTCACATATATTAATATTGCCATTGCACATAATTCACTTGGCAGGGACAAAAAAGTTCACATGTCAATGTGATTAGAAAAGAGGGTGAGGAACTAGAATAAGTGAAAGAAGCATTTTGGAATTAATCAAGATAAGAGTCTTGGCACCTCATATTTTACCCAAACAAAAGCATGGGGTCTATGCAATGTGTTCTTTTCTTTGGCTTTATTACAGTCTCAATCTGCCCTATAATTGATAGATCATTCATTTAATTAATCAACTCTATTCCCAGACTACAAAATATTAGGTAGAATGTTCTTTTTTGATTCATTTTCTCTTGCAGTCCAGATGTGTGAATATTATGTATTGCTCGAGCAAGAATAGAAGGAAGTATATTTGGGTAGGAGGCCAGTATTAAAGACTACGGTGTGAAAGAAAAGAATATCTTATTTATGAGTCCTTTTCAGCACAAAACACACAAATCTTAAATGTATACCTTGAAATGATTTCAGAGAATTTTCTTTTCCAATGATTAAGTATTTCTGGACTCAGTCATGTATGCAATTTTATCCATATGACTGGTCGATGAGAAATACCCATTCCTTTTCTTCTTTTCCAAGTCATTGTTATAATACAAAATTATCACTATGTA
Source organism: Tupaia belangeri chinensis (assembly GCF_000334495.1). Lineage (NCBI taxonomy): Eukaryota > Metazoa > Chordata > Mammalia > Scandentia > Tupaiidae > Tupaia > Tupaia belangeri. The sequence goes on from NW_006209652.1 coordinate 628,469, forward strand.
GTATCACAAACACACGCATACACACACACACACACACACATACATATATATATATACTCAGAGAACCCTTTTAAAGCTATTTTTTTTTTCCTAGGTAAATACCTTGTAGGTTTTTTTCTGTCAGGGCATGAATACGTGAGAGTGAAAGGGTGAAAAATTTCTTTCTCTTCCCAAACTCTTCATGTTTGTTACATCTCTCAAAGGGAGGAGATTGGGTACAAAACAGAACAAGTGGAATAAAGTCATCCAGAGCTGTGAATCATGTATGCTGTACCCACAAGTACTGATGTGCTTTCTGTTCTAAGAAAATAGTACCACTCTTGTGGGTATTATGAAGGATATGAACCAACCATTTATAAGAGATAATGTAAATAAAAATATGACAACAATCTTTAGATAAGATTTTATTTCAATTAAGTCATCTTCAGTGATTTTAATAATACTCAAAATTATCTGTTGATAATAATATACATGGTAATACCTTTGACTACACTAATATACAGTGTATTTATGCTGGGAAAATTCATTTTGTATGCTGTGAAGATGTATAATTATTGAATTTAAAAAATGAAAAGAAAACAATTTTAAATACTCAAAATGGGCAAGAGTTCACAGAAGTTGGAAGAAATTTTAAATCTAGGTTATAGCTGATATTTAATATTAAAAATTCTGGTGCCAATGCTTGATCATAGCTATCCATATAAATAATCATCTATTGCCCTCACTTTAAAAACTATCTCATTGAATAACTTTCCTAGAAATCTAACTGGTATAACAGATCCTCAGCCAGGATCTCAATCAGAGGTTATTGTGGGGAAACAACAGAAAAGCTGTGGGAGAAAAAAATCAAAACTGGACCCACCCTCCACTCCCACCTATATTGATACTGACCTATATTCATATCTTCGGTGTATTTTCAACATGCTATGGAGCTACCTGTAATAATAGATCATCCATTCATTCTCCCAATAGTTAAATAGCATTCTTCTAATGCCAATCATGTGCTAAATGATAAGCTGTCAAAGAAAAGTGCAATCCATCGCAAATGTCAGCTCCTTCCTCTGCGCTTGCATAGAAACAGACTGAGGTTCGTCGCTAGTAGATGTGTATCTAAGTTATGGCTGGATTATTACCACAGGAAGAAATAGCAGTTAAGTTGGGAGGAAATGCTATATTTATCATGAAAGCAGGTAATTGTTCAGATTAATACTACTTTGACAATATAAAAGTAGTGTTTCATATTAATATGAAATGATCTCCAGAGATTCCTTGGAGTCATGAGACTACAGAGAAAAGCCTATGAGTTCCCAGAGCTTAACAACTGATATTGTAACTGGACCAGAGACTTTGGTATATCACATATATTCTTCAGAAGTCACAATCCATCTCTCGACAATGTATTTGAGTCTTGATAGAAAGGTTGTGTGTGTATGTGTTACACACAAAAGCTATAGAAATTTATTTCATGTATATAGAATGTATAAATATATATTTAGAAAATTTATTATGCATATAATTTTAAAGAAAAAAGTGGGACCATGAGAGCAGAGAAGGTCCTTCGCAAAGTGTAAACCTTTCATAATGAACTCACATGCTGCCAGATTCTACATATAGAGTATATATTTCAAAAGCTCATTGTCAGAACCATAAACCTGCTGCTGTTACTTTTAGAGCAATGAGCTTATGAGTCATTTCCTTGGGTTTCATTTTGAGAAGGCTTCAATTCTTGGAGAATATATGACAGTTGGAATATGAACTTTTTTTTTCACCATGACCATGTTCTGACAAGAAGTAAAAAAAGTTGAACAATTTTCTTATTGCCTAGAAATAAATGTCAATGAAATAAATACTCTTATTGTCTAGAAATACACTTCATTTCCAACTTTCTAGACTCTTGGAGCATTAATCTAAGTGAACTACATCACTCTTGTGGAAAGAAATTGCTTAATTGGACAGGAAATATAAGAAGCCAATTTGTTTATGTCATTACTCAATATTAATTTTGATTCTTTGGGGGTACTTTTGCTACTTTTATTTGACTCATGTATTACTATAACGTTAAGATAGTGATGGCATAATTTGAGGCAGACAAAATTAATTACTTTTTCTAACTGCAGTATGATAAGAAAATGTCTGGAATTGGAAATATAGGTTTAGTTAGGAATCACCAGGATACACACTTTCACATACATCCTCATACACACACGCAAACATACTAACCTAGTTTTCCATGTGCTTGTTTGAGTGATTGTTCCTGACCACATACACTGAATGGCTATGCTGATTAAATTCTGTGATCTTCTCTCCACATTTAATTCATCTTGTCAGGTATGGAAGAACAATACCTTCATTTCAAAAGGAAAACAAAACAAAGTAAAAAAAAAAATAGGGCTTTGTTCCCTGACCTTTAGTTCTGAGAAAAATTCAAAAACACTCAAAGACAACCTTGTGGCAAATATTTATAGCTAATTTCTACGTTATGAAAGCAAGTGGGAAATTTTTAAGCTTTAAAATGAGATTGAGTATTGGAGTGTAGGCAGTTTTTCTCTTCTGCATGGACAACGGCTAGAGAAAGGGCCTTCGATGTCTGTCAGATTCCCACACACAGCCAGTGAATTTCTCTGAGTCCAGGACAGTTATCTCACAAATCTGTGCAAAGCTCCAGTGAATAATTTATGCCAGGCATGAGGTGACAAGTTAAACACGCCCATTTTGTCTAAAACGCTATGAAGGAATCAAGATGGAGCCAAGCTGCAGGGCGAGGGGAGCTCGGTTGATGGGGACCCGAGTACATCAGGAAGAGAGGATGCTGCTGTAAAGAAAATGAAATGTAATGAGATACCTTTTCATGCATAATTCATGGGTGAAAACATGACTGCATAAAAAGCCATGGTTTTAACAAGGCAAGCCTGCAATCATGCACATTATCTTCCCAGAGGAACTTTATATAATATTGGTCAAAAAGGAGAGGATTCTGAATACCAGTACAAAATAAAGCTGACAGGTTTTCAAATGCAGCAGAATTTACTTTAATGTACAATGCCTGTAAAAGAAACAATTTCTATTTACACCTGAAAATACTGCTTAGTCAAAAATTTACTTTAAAACGTATTCTATCTTCTCTTTAAACGAAAAAAAAAAAAGAGAGAGGAGAATAGAAGATGCATATTGATAAACATAAATAAAATGCATAAGCTATATTTACTGAATATTGTGGGGTTAGGTTAAACTGGACTTGGCAGGCGTTTTCACATTTCTGGTAACAAAAGTTTAGATAGAAATGTAGAAAATGAAGAGGCTTTAGAAATGATAAAATGTTAGCTATTGTCAACACAAAATTTGATTTGGTTGTGTTGTAGGAGCAAATACTGTAATTCAACTTTTAAGACCAGTTTAGGGGGCGAAACACAGGCCTGATTTCAAATAGCATTTAACACGTGGAGTGCTTAGCTGAAGGATTAAAAAAGGAGGTTGATTAAAGTTTGGGATGTCTTAAATTTATCACCACCAAACGCTAAAGATGCATTATTGAAAAAATGGGCAGAATGGGAGTGACGCATCATGCTCCTTTGTACACATTTTGGAAATACATAAGGAATTCAGGAACCAGAGGAAAAGAGTCAGAAGTGTCTGCAAAAACAAGCTGTATGTGGCTTGTTTGCTTGGCTTATACTGTGTACTATCAATATTTGGAAGCAAAACAAAGTGGTTACATTGCATGCAGTTAAACTTTTGTGGCTCTGATATTTAGCTGAAGAAAGCAGTAAGTGTGGAAAACGGTTGATGTAGCCACATCAAAGTGATTGTCTGTCACAGGAGTTTTTTAAAGATACAGTTTAAGAAACAGAGTGAATTGCTAAAGAGGACCACAGGTTAAAGTGGCCTAGATGCCAAATAATCTAATCCATTTAAACAAAATTGTGTTATTAATCTGTTTGCTGTAAGTCATATGTGCTTCAGATTTTGACAGTATTTTAAAAAGGTGAACGTTGGGAATTAGCGATTTAAGTTCTGAGTGTGGAATCTTAGTTTTCTTGTTTTTGCTTGTTTGTTTTTGTTTTTATTTTTCTTTGACTTAAATGGCAGAATAAAGCAAAACCATGCCTGGAGCTGGTCACAAAGAGGATTCATTTAGTATCATTGGACTTCTATTCAGTTTTTTTTTTTTTTTTTTTAAAGACTCCATTAAATAGAAGACAAAGAAAAACAAACCAAAAAAAAAGACAAGCTATGCTGTTCCATCGGATATCAATGCAGGGACATGGAGAACATGAGAAAATAAAGAAACAGCAATGGTCCCTAAAATAAATTTTAAAAAATAAATTAAAAAATATATATAGGTATAATTTTTTAAATTTTTATTTTTAATTAATTAATTCACATTCATTTCCCTGAGCATTGTCACAACAGACAAAATGTGATTTCCTGGAATATACCGCATAGTGGCTTAATCATACACATTGTCAATAAATTTCCATTTCTAGTTTTATAGCTGTGTTTCCCCCTATTTCTCACCCTTTGTCACGTCCCAGAGTTTGAGTTTGACCATTTACTTATGTTTAACTATCCATGTTAATTCCGCTATGATGTGGTCCTGGCCCATTTTGCTTTTACAAAATATTTACAACCTACTGCCCTCTGTACAACCTCTGTGATGTGAGGTTATCTCTCTGGGGCATCCAGAGCTAACCAGCTGGCTACACTCGTTTAGCCCAACAGACTCTAAGACATCACTGCTTGCTTGCTAGCTTTCTTTGGAATATAGCTGGAAAAATACAGTTCCGGATGACAGTAGCTATTCCTGATTGTGCTTGAAGATAGAAGAGGTGATCACCATCTGTTCCCTCTACCTGACAGATGTGCTCCTCCACCTCGTCTTGCCATTTCAGCACACTGCTGAGAAGTTTGCTATATTGAAGGATCAATTTTCAAGCACAGAAAGGATTTGTTTGCTTGTACACCTGTGCTCTAAAGGAAGTTTTCCTATTGCTATGCCAGTTGGATGACTTGCTGAATTCTTTAGCATATATAAAAATGCAAAGTGCCTGAAATGGGAATCAAACGATAACATTATTAGAATTCCCTCTTGGGGTCAGATGAGACAGATGGTTGCATTAGGAGGATATGGCTGGGTACAGTTTCTGTAGTCTGAATTTGTTTCCTATTTGTTTCTCTTTCTGTGAAAGCAATGCACATATTAAATATCATACAGAATGCAAAGTACATTTGGTATAAAGAGAGGAGCAGAATGGGGAATACATTTTAAAATGACCATGGCTGAGCTCATGCCCAAGCATCAGGAAACATCATCCTAGGTCCTTGAGACAGTGCAGTCTGCAACATTCTCTAGCAAGGAAACCTCAAGACCAGTCGAGTGACTAGGAAGATGCAGTTCTTGAATCAGATAGGTTTTCCTGATCAAGCAAAATCAGATCGTACCAGCTTAAATTCTTTTAAAAAATCCTCTTAATGATCTTTAGAAAATTGGGCTTTTGGGGGGTTTGGGCTCTGCCTGTTCCTTCAACTTTATTTTTCACTACTCTCCTCTCTTGTTCTGCCCCATCACTCTGGCTTTCATGACAATTGAAAGATGATGAGGACTAGAAGGAAGAGGCAGAGGTTGCCTTACAAGGTAAAAACTGTACTCCTCCCAGAGAATGCCTAAAAAGCTATTTTTTAATTATGTTTGTTCTGAGTGACATGTGAGATAAGAAAAAAAAATTATAAAGCATATCAAATGACCTAGAGAAGGTAAAGTCTTGTCATGTACCTAAAAAAGAAAATGATGCTAACTAGAAATCAGTGTGGGTTCATCAAGAATAGCAATTTTGGATAATTATTTTTTCTCGACACTGTTAATAAATGAGAAGATTGAGGTATAGAAATATAGAATTTTATTTCTGGACACTGTTAATAGAGAAGAAGGTCAAGGTACAGGAGTGGCATTTGACAAGGTCTCTTGAGATAAAAAACAAAACAAAACAAAACAAAAACAAAAAAAAACAAAAAAACATTGACTCCCTGCTGATAAATCTCATAGGTCAAAAGCAGCGACCATGACTGCCCAGTGCTGCCTAGCATGACAAACCCAGAAAGAAGTGTCCCATGGTGAATCACAAAGCTTCATCTTTCTTTCTTTGGTTCATAATGTAAGAATAATTGGGATTAAAAAAAAAATTGAAGGTGGGCTAGACCAGGACTAGCGATTGGGAGAACTGAAGCTGGATCCCATGAGGCTGATCATGTGGTCCAGATCCTGAGGAACTGAACCCAGCAGCTTGAGGAACACCCCAGGGGAATGTGTATAAATGCTCAAAACTACAAAAAGAAGGAGGGGAAAATGGAGGAGAAGGGATTGTGTCTTGGTCATTACCCATGGGGGACACTTGCTCTCTCTCTTTAGTGAGTGCATGTGCCCTCTGGCAAACTGAAAAAAAGGAAAGATTTTTAAAAAGAAGGCACTTTAACCAAAATTGTGAATAAGTTGAAGCTGGGATGCAGATTGAATAGTTGCATGCAGAATGAGTACTACAAAAAAATCACTGCAAGCAGACGCATATGATTAATTCTTAAAGTCCTAAAATTTCCATGTTTTCTTTGAAGAACTTCACACATTTTAAATGGCTTATCCATGAGTTTGATGATCTAATTGTAAATGTGGTTGGATAAAAGAGTTCAAAGAGTGACAGATCTGTTTTTTTAAAAACACTTGAACATGTAAAGATGTGATTACCATTAGTTCTGTTATACCTAGACAAGAAAGTTTCATTTTCTCTGCCTTTCTTTCACCCCTGATTAGTTTTACTTTTATTATTTTGTTTTATTTTTGAGAGAGAGTTTTCCTATAAGGCACTTGCACCCATCAAAGAGATGGAGAGAGACAGAGAGACAGGAAGCAAAAAGTCATCACCCCCCCCGCCAGGTGGATGGCCATACCACAATCTATCCTTCTCCATTCTCTTCTTGGGATTTTGGACATGCACACACATGCACCTGGTATGAGTTTTAAGTAACAAAAAAAAACAAAAAAACATTGACTCCCTGCTGATAAATCTCATAGGTCAAAAGCAGCGACCATGACTGCCCAGTGCTGCCTAGCATGACAAACCCAGAAAGAAGTGTCCCATGGTGAATCACAAAGCTTCATCTTTCTTTCTTTGGTTCATAATGTAAGAATAATTGGGATTAAAAAAAAAATTGAAGGTGGGCTAGACCAGGACTAGCGATTGGGAGAACTGAAGCTGGATCCCATGAGGCTGATCATGTGGTCCAGATCCTGAGGAACTGAACCCAGCAGCTTGAGGAACACCCCAGGGGAATGTGTATAAATGCTCAAAACTACAAAAAGAAGGAGGGGAAAATGGAGGAGAAGGGATTGTGTCTTGGTCATTACCCATGGGGGACACTTGCTCTCTCTCTTTAGTGAGTGCATGTGCCCTCTGGCAAACTGAAAAAAAGGAAAGATTTTTAAAAAGAAGGCACTTTAACCAAAATTGTGAATAAGTTGAAGCTGGGATGCAGATTGAATAGTTGCATGCAGAATGAGTACTACAAAAAAATCACTGCAAGCAGACGCATATGATTAATTCTTAAAGTCCTAAAATTTCCATGTTTTCTTTGAAGAACTTCACACATTTTAAATGGCTTATCCATGAGTTTGATGATCTAATTGTAAATGTGGTTGGATAAAAGAGTTCAAAGAGTGACAGATCTGTTTTTTTAAAAACACTTGAACATGTAAAGATGTGATTACCATTAGTTCTGTTATACCTAGACAAGAAAGTTTCATTTTCTCTGCCTTTCTTTCACCCCTGATTAGTTTTACTTTTATTATTTTGTTTTATTTTTGAGAGAGAGTTTTCCTATAAGGCACTTGCACCCATCAAAGAGATGGAGAGAGACAGAGAGACAGTAAGCAAAAAGTCATCCCCCCCCCCGCCAGGTGGATGGCCATACCACAATCTATCCTTCTCCATTCTCTTCTTGGGATTTTGGACATGCACACACATGCACCTGGTATGAGTTTTAAGTTGCTGGGTCCAGGACTTGAACCACAGTCGACCACATGGGAGTCCAATGATGTAACTGTTACACCATCTGCTGGTCCCATCAACCCTTATTATTTTTAAATTCATATTTTCAACCTTCTCCTAATTCTGTCCTCTGATTTAATTCCATCCTTATTGTGAAACTTCTGACTTTTTAAGGTAACTGTATAGTAACTATTGTGTGTGTGTGTGTGTGTGTGTGTGTGTGTGTGTGTGTGTTTAACCGTTCCCAATCGATAGGGTACTTGAAATAAGATTAACTACAGGATGAGCATTTGGTTTATTTAAATATGTCAGATGACTAGTACTTGGAAGCCAACTAATATTTACTTAGCTGCTTCCTCAGTTCAAGGACTTTATACCTACGTACTCATGTAACAAGATGCTTAAACATGTTGAATTATAATCTGTGAGGAAAAAACAAAGACATTGTTGATTGCTCAAGGAAGGGTAGAAATTTGGATTTAAAATTACTGAATTAATGAAAATAAGAGACTGCATTCTCATTTACCATTTTTGACTGGTCTTACAGTAAATAGAAGACTTTATTTTTAAAAACTGCAGAATTGTTTGCTGGAAATAAAGTAAGAATTTGAGAAGAAATTTAGAAAATTCAATGAATATAAATCTGTCTTTTTACTTTCTCTTCTAAACTATGTTGATATAATACAATAAAAAAATCTTAACATGACTTTCAAAACTTACTTGGTTGGATTACTTTGAAGTTAAAAATCTCTTTCTCCTAATGTATGGGTTTGAAGAACTTTCTATATAGAACACTAGATTTTAAGAGCCAAAACTTATCTCTCTCCAAATCAAAAATACCATAACAGTGAATAGACAGTTTCTATTAAAAAAAAAAAAGTTTTCTCTATGATAGTATTTCATGTAAGTTCTATTTTTTGGTCAACATTGACTTATTTCAATTAGAATCCCGAATAACACCCTATTGATTAATTTTACTATAGAGAATTTTATGCTGCGAGTTCAGTAGCAGTGTAAGAAACATTCTTGGTAGTGGAAAGTTGTTACAGATCTCCGCCTCCTTGCTGCAGTCCTCCTGGAGTTCCCTAGCATCATTTCCTTTGGATTCTTTGACTTCTCTTTGTTCCTTGTTCCATTCTTTCTCCTTCTTAAACGTGGGTGTTCTTTCCAGATTCTGCTTTGAATTACTCTTCTCTTCTTGGTGTTGTTTACTCCCTAACTTTTTCATTTCCTGAGCCAGTTCTATAATTTAATATTCCTTGTTTTTCCCATCAGCTATGCCTTTAGCATCTTCTTCTTTTTTTTTTCTTTTTCTTTTTGGACAGGTTTTTGCTATAGGGCGCATGCGCTCACCAGACAGACAGGGAGAGACAGAGAGACAGAAAGCGAGAAATCACCCCCCGGGGGAATGGCCACACCGCAATCCCTTCTTCTCCATTCCCTGTCAGGATCTTGGAAACACTCACACACATGCCTGAAATGAGTTTTAAGCCACTGGATCCGTGACTTGAACCGCAGTCGACTACATGGGAGTCCAACGACATAGCCATTACACCAACTGCTGGTCCCTCGGCAGCTTAAATTCAATAAATCTAAGGCCAAATTTGTTATTACTTTGCTTGAACCTACACATCTAATTAGTTGCTTCTTATTCATAAGCCTCCTCTTTTCCACAAATTTGAGATCCTCCAAACTGTCTTGACATATCTATATATGCCCAGTACCTGGCTTGCAGTCCTGGGTGTGAAGCCCATGTGGCCAGATGTATTCGATAATTCAGATTTATTTATTTATTTTAATTTATTTTACTCATTTAATCACAATACAACACTTGGCTTGTAAAGTGAATGTATCCAACATGAATACAACTCTTTAGGTTGTAACTCACTGATGGTAATTAAATCACTTTAGTAGGTTGTGATTAGCACTTATATAAAATGAGACAAGATAAAAATATCAGTGTTTATTTCAGATAGACGCCATAAGTATTGCTTTATGAAAAAGATTGTTCATATATGTGTGGACATACCTGTGTGTGTGTGTGTGTGTGTGTGTGTGTGTGTACATATAAAAGTGAGTACTGGGTTGTAAAATAAAAAGTCTTCCATACTGTGACTGTGGATGGTTAGGACATTTTAAAACAGTTTAGGAAAGTGTTTTAGAGGATTCCTAGTAGTTTAGAATGGCCCAAATTACTGATCATCCTTTCTATGTAGAAGGTAGTGAACTTTTACTTTTTCTTTCTTTTTTTTTTTTGAAGAGGTTTTTACTGTAGGGCGCATGCGCTCGCCAGACAGGCAGAGAGAGACAGAGAGACAGAAAGCGAGAAATCACCTCCCAGGGGGGATGGCCACGTCACAATCCCTTCTCCTCCATTCTCATCTCAGGATCTTGGGCATGCACGCACACGCGCCTGGCGTGAGTTTTAAGCCACCGGGTCCGGGACGCGAACCACGGTCGACTACGTGGGAGTCCAGCGACATAGCCATTACACTAACTGCTGGTCCCAGTGGTAGTAAACTGTTGAGCTAAACACTCAGACTCACATGTTGCCCTACAGTGGAATTGATTAAGAATGTTAGTTATAGATGGTTCTCTTACATCTGTTTCTAAAATCATGGCATAAGTTTTATTCCTTGGTTAAAAAAAAATACCTTAAAATACTGCATCAATATATTTTTAGGGCATTTAAAAATTAAAATATTGTTGGGACCAGCAGTTGTGTAATGGCTATGTTGCTGGACTCCCATGTAGTCAACTATGGTTTGAGTCCCAGATCTGGTGGCTTAAACTCATGCCGGGCACATGTGCATGCGTGCCCAAGACCTTGAGAGGAGAATAGAAGAGAAGGGATTGTAGCATGGCCATCCTCACTGGGGGGGTGATTTCTCGCTTTCTGTCTCTCTGTCTTTCTCTGTCTTTCTGGTGAGTGCACACACCCTATAGCAAAAACCTCTCCAAAAATAAATAAATACATAAAATATTGTCAAACCTCAGTAGGTCACATTTTGAGGAAATATAAGTATTCTTTTCAGTTTTTTCTTATTTTATTTTCCATTTGCCTGGAATTCCCCACTTTCAGTTGGTCCCAAATAAAAGTACCTTGACTAATCAAGGTTGAAGTTGCTATCCCTAATATCTCTTTTACAGAAGGATTTCTGGAACCATCAAATCTAAAATATACTCCATCTGTGTGCAGTGTGTCATAATATTCTTTTAATAACACTTACAACTACTCTAAAGCACCTTGCCTGCATCTTTGTTCTTTATTTTCCTGATGAATAGTATAAAATCCACTCATTAATGTCGCCAGATAAGCAAGGTCATTTTATTCAGTAATATGCCTTGGGAAAGGGTCTGACAAAGAAGTTACTCAGTTAGTATTTGTTGACTAGCCAATTCATTTCAGAAATAAGGACTTTTTTTTCTTATTGTTTTAGAAAAATTTGTGAAAGTTGAGATTAGGATGGCTATAGCAATATAGCATTCACAATGATTTCATTTCAGCCCAGCTTTGTCCTCATTCCACCTTATCTATTTATTTTTCTATTGACTTTGATTAGGAGTCTTTAGATTCTAATCCTTGAGTGGCTTAGGAAATTATAAGGAAAAAAGGAAAGAAAATACCTTACTCCTCAACCCTGACCAGCAATGAATTTAACAATTGCATCAACAACAAACTTTCATGAATGCAATTAAAATACTGGGAATTTGTGACTAAGGTAGATGTTTTAGTATATCACTATGTGTCATCTGCTGTTTGATGGGTCAATACCTATCAAAATCTATTAAATATATTGCAGTATTTTTTTCAGTAAGTGGATTAATAAGAGTGGACTTTTACCATCTCTGTTATAGGTTGGGAAGCTAATATATCTACCTAAGTGCTCTTATTTGAATGGAAAACAGGTGTATATAAAATGTGCTCAAAGAAATATGACAAAGCTTTTGAAATAAAAAGAAGCTGAACTCATATTGATGGTTAAATTCTTCAAAAATAATATTAAGCTTGCTCTGATTTTAATTATTTGTTAAACATCTTCCTTTTGTGTAATTAAACTTCAGCTGAACTGGTCTGAAGTGTATATCATGCTGGGTAAAATCTATAATCTAAATGATGTATAGTGATTGAATGTTTAAATAATAATAATAAATAAAAATACTTTAAAAATTTAGAGGTATGACATTTAATATGCTAAATGAGCTTTTAGTAAAGTTGAGCAATTGAGACTACATCATCTATGTAGCATTTAAAACCAGAATTATTTATTTAATTTTATTTATTTTTATCATTAAGTTTGCTACATGGCATATGTGCTCACCAAAGAGATATATATATAGAGAGAGAGTAAGAAAGCAAGCTGCTGGGGCCAGGATTGCAATGCTTTAATCACCACATCACCTGCTGGCCCTTCTATATGACATTTTTATTTATAATATCATTGTGGACTCATTATTTGAAATATGCTCAAATTCTTTGGCAAAGAGATATCATAAGGAATAGGTTACTTCTATTTAACAACAAAAGGCAATTAATAGCTTCCAGGTTGAAATTAGGTCAATTTATATATATCCTTCTCCAGATTCTCATCTAGTGCTAACTCTGTTTATTATCTAACAGATGTATGGAACACTAAGGGATAGATGTCAAGTCAAATTGTTTATTATTTGATCCTAATGATGATCCACGAAAGCAAATGTCCGATATTTAAATTTTGGGGCCTAACATAAGTACCTCAGAGACTCTCTCTTTATCTACTTATTTATTTATTTTTGGTTGATTGCCAAATATGTCACAAAATCTCACTTCCTCACTACTTAATTCACTGTTAAGAAACAAATTCTTGAGAATAATGCTTTGAAAACAATGCAAAGTGTACTGAAATAGCATTTTAACCACAATAGATTGATTATGCCTTGAAAATATCAAATAAAAAAAGAATGTTAATAACAAAATAAGGGTAATCTATTTTATTAAATACTGAGTTAGGGTCAAATTCCTGCAAGTTTGTGAATTGGTCACAGCAGTTATACCTCTTCTCAATTAACAGGCAGAAAATATACATTTTTTCAATTGAACAAAATAAACATGTATTCTAGAAATACTCTAATATTAGTAAAACTGCTTTCTTTCCAAAATGTGACTGGTGAATAGAATATGCTCTTAATAAATATGTTCATTCTGTTACTGGCACAAAAATATTGATTTGGTTAAGGATTAACAGATTTGTTAATTGATTGATTGACTAGTTATGACAACCCTGTTTACCCTTACATTCAAATCTATTAAGATTTTTCAGCTGCTAAAAGTTTCAAAATGTTGGAAAACAATAAAGAATGCTCCTGATAAATGCGCTGTCTTATTCTGCCAAAATACGACAAAACTTTTAAAAAATGACTGTTATTAAAACACAATTGCTTAAAGTTTCAAGAGCATGGTCTTTGGGTTAACTCTATTATGTCCATTTCAATTTTCTTCCAATAGCAGACTGAGAGCTTCAAAAGGATTCTGGTGAGGATGTCTATGTTAAAATACCATTTCTAAAAGAGATATTCAACAACTGATACTTGCAGCCTATGCTTACCAGGATTCCACACTACAAACCTGATACCTATTGGCCACTCTTTTATTACCACTGACCTACAATCTATTCTCACAATTACATTACTAGTGAATGGGGGACAAGCAGAAGAATCTTACTTTACAACTGAACAGGAATCACAGATAAACTTGGTAACAAAGATTTTGGCAATAGTGAATATGTTATTAATTTTTGGATACTTATAACATTTTATTTTGCTTTGTGTAGACTTATATATTTACTAATATATGGTACTTCCCTGGTTGCCATTTGGCAGACAAAAGAGAGTGAGAGGGAAAGTAAGAAGTCACTCTCCTTGGGGGAAGGTCATGCCATAATTCTTTCTCCCTCATTCTCCTCTCAGGATTTTGTGCACACAGGCAAATGCACCTGGCGTGATTTCCAAAATGCCAAGTCTGAGAATTGAAATGCAGTCATACATTTGAGAGTCCGGCATCTTAACCACCATGCCACCTGTTGCCCCCAGTATACTGTACACTTACAATAAAGTAAGCCAGGAAAAAGAAAATATTATTAAGAATATATGGCAGGGACCAGCAGTTAGTGTAATGGCTATGTCCCTGGACTCCCACGTAGTTGACCGCGGTTCACACCCCAGACCCGGTGGCTTAAACTCACACCGGGCGCGTGTGCGTGTATGCCCAAGATCTCAAGAGGAGAATGGAGGAGAAGGGATTGTGGCATGGCCACCCCGCCCTGGGAAGTGATTTCTCGCTTTTTGTCTCTCTGTCTCTCTCTGTCTTTCTGGTGAGCGTACATCTCTTTTTTTCTGGTGAGCGTCAAGGCCCAAAAGCAAAAAAAAAAAAAAAAAAAACCCTCTTCAAAAAAAAGTATATATGATTAGAGGATAGAGAAGCATGGAAAATGGTTATGAATACTGGAGGCAGTGTGGGAAGAGGAGGAGAGATGAGGGAGAGGAAAGGAATCAAGGAGAAAAACAGAGAGGCAAGACATTTAAGGGACACAGAAATGGAGAATTGTACATTGGTCATAACATGTATGATATCTTCAACTGGTCTAGTGTGAAGTTTTCATGTTGGGTAAATTTATTTCATAAGCATTAGTGAGGTACTGTAATTGAATGTATAAAAAATGAAAAAAATAATAATTGGAATAAATGCCAAAAAGAATATCATAAGAAGGATACATTGACAGTATTGTACCAAATTTTCTGATATATTTATTAAAAAAATTCACATATAGGTGGTTTCATGCATTTCAAACCAGCATTGTCTCAAGATCACCTTTAATTCAGTCTGCAGCAGGCATTCATGTCTATCGCAAGTGAACTTAGCTTGCAGATGAAGCTACAATACACAGAGTAGAAAAAAATGACTGAAAAATTGGTTAGGATGGCCAGTCAGGCCATACTGGGAAATAGTATTAGACTTTTTGGTTGTGTTCAACTAACATTTATTTTGCATAGAATTTTCTATTACTTGCCACTAGAAAAAGTCTGACTGATAGTTACCTTACCTTTAATAAGAATGTTTATAGAGTCTCTCTCTCTCTATGTTGATATGAAGATATGCCTAGCTCTGCCTAGCTTGTGGATGGTACTCAGTGTATAATTTCAGTAAATATTTACTGATAAGCCTTGAACAGACTCTATAAAGAAACTAGGATTTCCTGCAAGAATCTGTCTTCCCCACCCATACCCTTTTTGTTCCTTTCTATTCTAAGAGAGATTGTGGCAATCACATCTGAGGCAAGGGAGGTAAATATAGCATATTGATTTAATCCAACCTCAAAAGAAGTTATAGAAAATAGCAACATTTTACACTTAGTCTATAAAAATCTATTTCGCCCCTAAACATTAGAACTGCATTTCTATGGGTTGTTGGAAAAGACACATTTTTGCATAGAAAAATATGTCATGACTTTTTCAAATATGCAATATGTTATTAGAAATATCCACTCTATGGTAAAGACTGAAAGACTGGAGGACATCAAAGTATTGAAAATAACTATGGACACTGAAGACAGTGTAGGAGGAGTGTGGGGGAAAGGGAGAGTGTAGGGAGGGAAATTAGGAAGAAAAATAGAGAGGCAAGACATTTGCAGGACAAAGAAATGGTTTAGTATCTGTTGATAATAATGTGTATAGCATTCACAACTGGACTGGAGTGAAGTATATTTCATGATGGATAAACTTACTTTGCAAGCTAAGTGACTTGTAATGATTGAATGCATAAAATGAATGAAATAAAATTAAAAAAACATTTATGTTGGAATGAAATTGTACATGGGTCAAGTAGCATTTGAAAACCCACTAAACACTGATTTCCAATCTATTGCTAAAAATCATGCTCTGGAATCAGCAGCTGGCATAATGGTTATGTTGCTGGACTCCCATGAAGTCGACTGCCGTTTGAGTTCTGGATCCGGTGGCTTAAACTCACGCTGGGCATGTGTACATATGTGTCCAAAATCCCAAGAGGAGAATGGAGGAGAAGGGATTATGGCATGGCCATCCCCCCTGGAGGGGGCGATTTCATGCTTTCTGTCTCTCTGTCTCTCTCTGTCTTTCTGGCGAGTGCACACACCCTATAGCAAAAAAACCTCTCAAAAAAAATTTAAAAATGCTCTATTTTGGGGTCCAGAAGGTGGCATGGTAGTTAAGATGCTGGACTCCCACACAGTCAATTGCAGTTTGAGTTCCAGATCCAGTAGCCTGAAACTCACACTGGACATATGTGCCCAAAATCCCAGGAAGAGAATGGAAAAGAAGGTATTGTGTTGTGGTCATCTCCTCTGGGGAGAAATTTCTCACTTTCCCTCTATCTGTCTCTCCCTGTCTCTCTCCAGTGAGTGTGTGTGCTGTATGGTAAACAAGACCAAAAATAATTATGTTCTATGTTTTCAAAAATAGCCAAAAAATGATCTAAAAATGATTTGAAAGCTGAAATCAACATTGATTGAAATGGATTTTAGGAAGTATTGTGATGGGAGAGAAAGGCAATCAGGGGGAAAATAAAAAAGAAGCAAAACACTTAAATTGCACAAAAATGAAAAATTGTTGATGATAATGTGTATGGTAATAATCATTGACTGGCTAATATGCAATGTATTCATGCTGGGAAAAATAATTTTGTATAATGTAAAGATATTCAATGATTGAATGTAAAAAAAAATAATAAAACAAAAGAATAAAGTTTTTTCCCCCAAAAAAGATAGTATTGGGAAAAGAAGTGTTATGTACTTTTTTTATTTAGTTGTACTTTCATAACTTGGAATTTAGGTTGTCTTAAGACACTGTGCTCTGTAAAAAAATTAATGGATATATATATATATATATACAGAATCTAAAGAGAAATCCAGTAGTATTCATCAGATTTTTCCAAGGGTTTAAGAAATTAAAAGCATTAAAAATGAGAGGCATAGAATTTTATGTAAGTGGGTTCATTTTTTGTTCTTATAAATGCAACACTCTATTATGTTAATCTATAAATAAGAGCAAATGTTTATTCAGTTCACAAAATCAAACTTATATAGTATAGTATAGTATCGTAGTTAAATGTTGGAGAAAATGCTGGAGTCTCTGCCAAGATTTGAGTCCTGAGGCTGCCATTCACTGAACTATGATCACAGACTAATACTATCTCTTCTTGATTGTTTGTAAATGGAAGATTTGTAACATGTACTTTATAAGTTTATGTGAGGGACAATGAAAAACTAATTCTAATGTAATAGAATTAAGCTATCTTTAGTACAGAGTAAATATATATAAATGAGCTATTACTATTATTTATACATTTTAAAAATTAATGAAATTTACAATTAATCACTGTGCATCTTTAAAGTGCACAAAATATTTTTTCCAGGATAGATGCATATCAATCAAGTTAAAGAGATCACCATATACATCTTCGTTAACAGATGACTTTCCATTCACGTGTCCGTTAAATTCTTTTCCTCCCACACACTGTCACCCACCTCCTCTTATACTGTCTCTGGTATCTACAATTGTCTAAATTTTATTTTATAATTTCTCATTCACATTTCATTGTTGTTCTCTATAGCACACATTATGGCTTTGTAAAGTATGCATGCAGTATGAGACAATCAAATCAAAGATATTGTCATATACACAATTTTCAATGGAGAACTTTATATTCTTGTGTCTCTTAAGTATTTGTCCTTTGGGCCCCTCCTGCCACCTTCCACTTTCAACTCCCTCCCACACACTCACTGGTATCTACATTTGTCCTTCCTGCAATTAGATCTTCAGATCTTTCCATTTCTCCCATCCTAGACATTTGGTGTGTATTGGGCAAGAATATATGGTTTTTGCAAATTGAGCTAGGTTAGTCGTTAGTGAATAATTATACACATGCTATATGTTTGAACTATTTTGAATCAAATACAAAATGTGTAAAGAATGCATATATGCTAAAACTGTAATATATTTGAATAATGTCGGTAACTTTTTAATTGGTAAAGTACTGGTTTAGAACTACAAGTTAGGGATTCATTCCAGAAGACATTTGCATTAAGTACTGTTGCTACTGCTTCTAAATATGCACTAAATTTATTGCTTATTGATATTTGAGGTGCAGTAATTCATAATGTATGGCAACTATGTTGGGTAACAAAAGGATATAAACTCTTTTTCTCAGTAAAGTAGAATATATAAACACTGACAAAAGTGTAAATATGTGTTATCAGTGGTTACATTTGCACCTTATTAATAAGTTTTATTAATGCATATAAAGACACAAATCTTGCACTAATGGTAAATTGTTGAGTTAAAATATCTTAATAACTTCTTGCAACATTCCATTGATTACTGATACTCCTTTTCTTTCTTTCTTTCTTTCTTTCTTTCTTTCTTTCTTTCTTTCTTTCTTTCTTTTCAGAGAGAGATTTTTGCTGCAGGCCATATATGCTCACCAGAGAGAGACAGAAAGTGAGAATTCATCCCCCTGGAGAGATGGCCACACTTCAATCCCTTCTCCTCCATTCTCCTTGCAGGGTTTGAGCATGTACATACACATAACTGGTGTGCGTTTCAAGCCACTGGGACTCGAATCACGGTTGACTACATGGGAGTACAGCAATGTAACCATTATACCATCTGCTAGTTCCACAGGTGCTGCTTTTCTAAATGAATTTGTTATAGCTAGAATTAGATGGATATTTATGTATGTATAGTTGTATATTTATGTGTATCTATACATAAAATATTATGTAAATATATTTATGTATTATATAATATATATATTATATATAAAACATACACACATAAATGAGTAAGTAAGCTATTTAGATAATCATATCATATCTACTGTGTGCCAAAAGCAGGGATAGGCCATCAAGAGAGAATATCATAAATATATTCCCTTAAGAATAGGAATTCCCTTTATGCTGGACCAGCAGGTGGCATGGTGGTTAAGGCGCTGGATTCCCTGGCTGACCAAGGTTCAAGTCCTGGACTTGGTGGGTTGAAACTCACAAAGGGCCTTTGTGTGTGCGTGCCTGCCCAAAATCCAAGGAGGAGACTAAGGAGAAGGAATTATGTCATGGCATCTTTCCTATGGGATGATTTCTCTCTCCAGGCAAGCTCATGTACCCTTTGATTCAAACCTAATAAAAGAAAAAAAAAGAAAAAAAATATGCGCACGTAATTGCAAATTATATAATTAATTATTGCATTTGTGCAAAAAGTGCTACAGGAGGCAAGAGAAAAGTGTGAAAACCCACAGACCATGACTTTTGTGAATTTTTTTCTCAAAAGCAAAGCAATATACTACCTTCTCTCTTTACAGCATTCTTACTAGCATCTATGCAAACTACCCTTGCATCACCCTTGATCACCCTTTAATGTGAGAAACGGTTATTTATACAAAAACAAATGAGATAGATTCTCTTGGAATTGTGGAATATGGTTAACTCTTTGCCGAGATACTTATTTTAAGTATAGTAAGATTGTTCCTTTGGTTAATGTGATAAAAAATAATAGTTTGTGAGATTAGATTCCCTGTCAAAAAGGCAAAATTTGATAGACTAAGAAAACTTCTGAAATTAAAACACCTTAACCTGTCTTTCCTTTAAAAAAAAAAAATTCCATAGGGTGTGTGTGTTCACAAGAGAGAGAGAAGGACAGTGAGAAAGCACCTCTTCTCCCCATGGGGGATAGTCATGCTGCAATTCTTTCTCCTCTATTTCTCTCATGTTGAGGGAGTTTGGGTATTCATGCACACATGCGTGACATCTTTTTTCAAGAAGCTCTATTTGTGACTTGAACTGCACAGATGATTATGTGGGATTCAACCATCTTGAGCGCCATACCCCCAGCTAGCCCAAAATTAAAACACCTGTAATTTTCTAGTTGACATTTTTTATTCTTCTTTTCTGTCAATTATATAGAATGAAAGTGGTTAGCCATATCTTTTTTTCTCTTCTCCTCATGCTTGCTAGCCACCTCTCTCAATACGCAAGAGGATGTATGATTGAAAGTGAAAGAGTTGGGAACCAGCAATTAGCGCAATGGCTATGTTGCTGGACTCCCATGTAATTGACCGCGGTTTGCGTCCTGGACACGGTGGCTTAAAACTCACGCCGGGCACGTGTGCATGCGTGCCCAAGATCCCGAGAGGAGAATGGAGGAGAAAGGATTGCGGTGTGACCATCCCCCCTGGGGGGTGATTTCTCACTTTCTGTCTCTCTGTCTCTGTCTGTCTGTCTGGTGAGCACACACGCCCTATAGCAAAATCCTCTCCAAAAAAAAAAGAAAGTGAAAGAGTACCCACATATTGCCATGGGAGGAGTGTGGTAATAAATATGAAATGGTGAGTGAAGTCTGATCTAGTGACAGTTTCTATAGGAAAAATGTCTTCATTAAAAACAAGATAGTAAATATGTAGATTTTGGTCTCATGTAAGACTCAGAATATATAATCCACCATTCAGTAATTTAAGTATGAAGTAGTCTATGTCTAAGAAGAAGTTAATAATATAAAGCTATAAATAATTAATTCAAACATAAAAGTGAGATAATGAGTAACACTTTTTCCAGTACTTTTGCTACGTGGTATTTACATGGGTGATGTGTTTTGAATGAATTAATTAGCTTGGAATTGGAGTGGAAAGAGTATTCTTTAGCTAGGATTTGAAGTGTTGTTGCAATTTAAGGAGCCATTTTATTAACACAATTTATTCATTTTGTAAAATATGAGCATCTAAGATGAGTCTCTAAGTAGCAACATAGGCCAGTCCTTAGACAAGTATGAACCAATCAGAAGTGATCCCCAACTATATAGAACCACAAGTTCCTCTTAATGAGTAGCAAATAAGTGTATTATAATAACAAAGTGGATGGCTTTAGATTTAAGATAGGTCAGATAGAAAGCCCACTGGTGAAATAATATTTAAGCTAAGACTATAAAAATGAATGACATACAGAGAGACCAACATATTCTCTGAGACTCCTTCTAAGGAACTCTTTTTGGGTTGCCTGACAATGGCATCCCTTCTTGGCTGTGCCCAAATTCCACATCTCCCAGAAAGATCTGACTAGTGAGTGTGGATTGACCTCCTAAGTCTCACAGAACTTTACACAGCTTGGCTACCCCCAAAGCACAGAATGAGGGGCAATGGGGATTTGTCTTTCCAGTGAAGCCTTCATCTCTTGGATCCTAGAACATAACTGTTTCACCTGAGCAGTGTCTCAAAGATTATTTTGCTCAAAGGCCTCTTTTAATTTGATTCAAATGGGCCTTTATGCTACTCTGCTTGTCTGCTTGATTTCCTTTCTTGCATCTTCTCAAAAATTTTCATGTAATTATCTGTTTCTGTGTGTGTGATACACACACAGACTCTCTCTCTCTCTCACACTCTCACACACACACACACACACACACACATTAATCAGTACACTTATGATAGAAAGAAATCTCTTTCCTCCTATTTTAAACTTCATGTAAAAAGTCTTGGGACCAGCAGTTAGCATAATGGCTATGTTGCTGGACTCCAACGTAGTTGACCGCGGTTCGAGTCTCGGACCTGGAAGCTTAAACTCGCGCCGGGCGCGTGTGCATGCGTGCCCAAGATCCTGAGAGAAGAATGGAGGAGAAGAGATTGTGGTGTGGCCATACCCCCAGGGGTTTATTTCTCGCTTTCTATCTCTCTGTCTCTCCCTGTCTTTCTGGCAAGCATACGCGCCCTATAGCAAAAACCTCCAACAACAACAAAAAAAGTCTTATGAAAGTCCTATAAAGTATATATACTTATTTTTGCATAGAAAAACAGAAAAATATATGTGTGTGTGTGTGTGTGTGTATATATATATATATTTGTGTGTGTGTGTGTGTGTGTGTGTGTGTGTGTGTATTAGAAAGAGATTCTTGCTACAAGGTGAGAACACAGTCACTGGAGAGACAGAGAGACAGAAAGTGAGAAATCACCTCCGGAGGGATGACCAGGCTGCAATTCCTTCTCTGTTCTCCTCCCAGGTTTTTGGGCATTCACATCCATGCTTAAAATGCTGGACCTGACACTCAAACCCCAGTTGACTATGTGGGAGTCCAGCAGCATAACCATTATGCCATCTGCTGGTCCTGGTACTACATCATATAAATACCATCAGAAATATAACAATAATTTCATAAAATTTATTGGAGAATATGTACAACTCTCTAAAGTATCCAAGATAGTAAAAGCTGATGCAATATTTTCCATAATACTGAGTAGTAAACTCTCAGACATTGAGTATGACATGTATTTCCAGATATCTTAGGCCTTTGTCCTGCCAAGTGTGAACCATTTTGTAAGTAATCCAGATAGGAATTTTCTCACCTAAGACATCCACTAATTATGTTATCTACTACTTCTACTAGTTATATTATATTATAATTATATTATCAAATTCAGCAATCACAAAATTACATTCTACAAATTTACAAAATTAAAAAGAGAGAGAGAGAGAGAGAGACCAGCAGATACCTTAATGGTTATGTTGCTGAACTGCCATGAAGTTTACCGCAGTTTGAGTCCCAGATCTGATGAAATGAAATTCATATTTGGTGCGTGTACATGCTTACCCAAGATCCTGAAGGGAGAATGAAGGAGAAGGGATTGCTGCATGAACATCCCTCCTAAGGGGTGATTTCTTGCTTTCTGGCCCTCTGTCTTTTCCTGTCTTTCCAGCAAGTGTATGTGCCCTATAGCAAAAATCTCTCTATGAAAAGAGAGAGATAAAGAGAGGAGGGATATATATATATATATATATATATAGAGAGAGAGAGAGAGAGAGAGAGACTGTATAATGGATAAAAAATTACTTCTATGGATACAAAAAGTGCATAATTAAAGACAGTGATAATGAATTGTTCGAAAATGGCAATGGATGTGGTGTAAATCCAAAGATGCGTTAACATTATTTTAGTTACCTTAAAACATTCTGATTTGATTAAAGACCTCTCAGAATAACATGATTATAAGAATGTGTAGGATAGTAGTGAATGCCTCGGAATCTTTTTAGCTATACATTTCTATAAAGAGATATTAGTATTAATGACATGTTGCTTTTATGCTTTCTCTATAGTGCTCTCTATTTGTCTGGAAAGATTTTATTACCTAAAATACAGAACATTATCCCCAATACAGCCTAAAAATGCTATAGCCCAAAATATTTCATGGCATCAACTCCTAAGACATTTTTAACTCCTTAGGGTCAAACCAATGACATAAAAACCTTGCTGGCTTCATAATAGTGATGATCTAATATGGTTACTTAACTCATAGATTCATATTATTTTCTCTGTTTTACTAGTCAAAGACTTCTCCCAATGTTCCTACAAATAATTTATCTAATATGTTAATTTTAAAAATTAACCTTAAAGCAAATATGAAATATCAGGAGAATGACAAATAAGAAATGTTTCTGGTGCTGTTTCTGTGATATTAGCAGTTGACACACGATTAAGCTACCTCTAGCCTAAGCATGTTACTACTATGTTTTGGTATCTCTAGATGGTTCATTACCTAGCATGGTGTGTGTAGGTCAGTGTAATATTAAACTCCATTTTCAGATTTACTTTTTTTGGTTATATTTTCACTGTCATCATTTCTGCTAATATTTTGATTTAATGGTAACCAAGGAGAGCTTCTATCCTTATATCTCTGAATTTATATGCTTGTGAAAATGGATTCAGCAGTTTTGATTCTGTTTTCTGTTGTTTGGAACTGACTAAACTGTATGAATATGTCGTACAAATAAACCTTTCAAAAGGGATCAAACAGAGAATGAATTAGAGACAATCTTCCATTTCTTCTTGTGCAGGAGGTCACTAAGGTAGATAGTTTTCATTAACTGATGTCTTCAGGACAATAGAGAGATTACATAACTTACCTTAATTTCTTAAGAAACAGAAATAACATTTGTCAGAATTACTTGGTTTCTCTGATGATGACAACCAAGAAGGGTGCGAAAACAAACTGAATGTAATTTTTAAGTAAAAAAGAAAATAATGTTTCTTGTTTCTACCTTTGACCATTTTCCTCTATCAGAACTGTCTATGTGTGAGGACAAAGGAGAGACTAAGAGAGAGACAGTATAATCTACATGATGTCAGAATAAAGTAAAAGACTCTAAAACACCAAAGAAAGCCAAGTTCTATGAATTAGTATGTTGTATGTTTGTTAACATCACTTCCTAGACCAAAATGTCTACATTCAAATTACACATTTAGCACTTAAGAGTTGCTTGAACTATGTGAGCTGCTGAATTTCCTTGAGGCTTCATCTATGAAATAAGGGGTCAAGCAGTCATATTCCATGAAGAGTGACGTTCTAAAAGGTTAAGGTCATAGGAAAGGACATGGTATATGATTTTCTTTCTAGAGCCATGCTTATCAATTCACAGATCTTAGGTGTGTCTTTCATAAGCAATCTAAAATCAAATAGATACTCTTAGGAACACATGAAAACAAGGATTCTTGGGACCAACAGGGGGTATGGTGGTTAAAGCACTGGACTCCCACATGGCTGACAATGGTTCTAGTCCCAGAACAGGCAGCTTGAAGATCATGGTGGGCATGTGTGCATGCATGCCCAGAATCCCGAGAGGAAACGGAGAAGTGACTGTGGTGTGGCCACCTCTTGAGGGAATGATTTTTCACTTTCCTTCTCTCTCTCTCTCTCCCTCTCTAGCAAATGAACACACTCTATGGCAAAAATCAAAAAAAAAGACAAAAAAAAGAGATATTCTTCATAACAAATATTATCAGTTTATTCGCCTAAAGAACATTACCATATTGGAGACTAAATTTTATAACTTTTGATGGTCTTCCATGAATGATTGCCCCATTATGCTCATCCCTGTGAGAAAGAGAAAAATATATCACAAATCATCTACAGTACTATTTCTTCCTCATACATGAAAATACATTGTGTCAGGACCATCAGTTGGTGTAATGGCTTTGTCGCTGGACTCTCATGTAGCTGACCACTATTCGAGTCCTGGACCTAGTGGCTTAAACTCATACCAGGTGCATGTGCGTTCGTACCCACCCAAGATCCTGAGAGGAGAATGTAGGAGAAGGGATTGTGGTGTGGCCATCTCCCCTGGGGAGTGATTTCTCGCTTTCTGTCTTTCTGTCTGTCTGTTTGTCTCTCTCTCTCTCTCTGCCTTTCTGGCAAGCACATGCGCCCTATAGCAAAAAACACTCAAAAAAATATTATGTCATTCTATGAACGCACAAATGGATTAAGACAGAGGCTCCATGGCCTGCTGGTTAAGGCATTCGGATCCCACACAGCTAACCACGTGGTCAGAGCCTCAGACCCAGAAAATTGAAAAACATTTTGGGTATGTATGCATGCATACCTGAGATCCTAAAATGAGAGAAATGGAAGTGAAGAGATTGTGTTATGGCATGACCACTCCCTGAGGAGAGAGTGCTCTGTCCTCTCCCTCTCTCTGTATCTCTTTGGACAACAAACATACTCTCTAGAAAAAATAAATTAATAAATTAATAAATAAAAATAAAAGAAAAAGAAAGAAAGAGAGACAAATAATGAAATAATATATAAACCATATCATCTTCAAGAACATGTGAACTAAAGGAATAGGTACTCTCCCTCCATAAACTCAATTTACAATTATGGAGCAGTCATAAGATAACCGCTGTAGATTGTACTCTTATAAATTGGAATAAATAAAGGTCATGCAGAAGTAACTTGTCCACATTAATTCCAAAGGCCAATAGGAAACACATTGGCATTTTCTTCAGTGTCTTAAGACCTGAGAATGTATTTCTACCGATTGCTGACTCTGTACAGATTAGCCAGGCTCTTGGTTTCTACCTCTGATTCATTGCATTATAAGCTAACTTCCTTCTTAGACATAAACATAGACATAGACATAGACATAGACATAGACATAGACATAGACATATACATAGATATATTGGGTGATTTGGAAAGTTATGTTTTTCTATGCAAAAATGCCTCATGACTTTCCAGAAGACCCATAGATTAGGGATTCCATAATGTTCTCTTTATTTTGTAACCTTTTCTTCTTGTTCAGTCCAAATTGATGACACTTCTATGCATTCTATTCTCTTAAAATGTCTGTGGGTCATCTATGAATCTTACTGAGGTCTATGCCATGAGACAAGCATCACACTCACAAATATCTCAGGATGAGCACTTCCTCTTTTGGGCTTCTACCAAGACTGCACAATGACAAAACCTTGAAACTGCTTAGATATCAGATATTCCATTTCTTCATTCAGATGCTCTGTTAGATTCTTCTTATCTCTCTCTGTATTTATGTAAGAGAGTGTGAACACACTGGAGAGAGACACAGAGACAGCAAGCACCACCATCCCCACAGGCTGCAGGGCTGACCAGTAACAAGTACTTTGTTACTGGGACACTTTGTTACTTTGACACACTTGTCTTCACCTTTACCACACTTCTCAAATAATCCCCTGGATGTGTTCTTTGTTCAGAATTATTTCTTTATTATATTGTAGTATCTTGCAAAATTGGAATATTTTAAGGTCAGCAGTTCTATTTCCTTTATGTGTAACAGTTCTTCATTTAACTTAGCACTGTCATTTCACATTTTATTCTAAGTAATGAGAAGTATTCAGACAACATCTTTAAAACTCTGCCCAGAAACATTTTTATGCCATTCAGTTCATGAGGCACATTATCTACTTTTCAAATTACCAGAGATAATAGTGTTACTAAATTTCTGTCACTCCATAAAAAGCATTTGATTTCTTACAGTTTTCAATAACATTTTACTCACTTTCCTTTAAGTTCTTGTTGGCAGATTTTTCAATGGCCTTCAGTGAAAGCTCATGGTCTCTTCAGTGAGGGGCTCTCTAAGCAGCACTGCCTACTAAGCATGAAGCTCAGTAGGAGACAGAGCAGAAGTGGAAGAAAATGGCATGTGGTGACTCACAAGGGAGTAAACTCCCAGAAATGAGTATGCTAATCACTGTGGGTGAAGATCGTAGGGCTGCTTTTAATGGGTACATGTGTTGAAGATTATAGACTGGTGGACTACATTTACATTTTATTTTCCTTTTACTCCAATGACCTGCATTTAGGTGACCCAGGCTCAGTTCTACCCTCTTGTTTCCTCAGAAAATACTTGGTGATCTTTTCTCCTGAGATAATGAACTCCTTGGGATCATGATTATACTGAATTTGGTTTGAAGACATATTGGGGCATGTTTTATGGGGGGTCTTCAAGAAGTTTATGGGAATATGTGTTATGAAAAAACTGCATGGACTGGGCCATAGGTTACTGGCTAAAGAAGTTGAATCCCATATAGAAGCCCATGACTGGAATCCAAGCCCTTGTGGTTGAAAGAAAAATAGCAGCTGCTTGTGTCAGAGTGCTCAAAAAATTCCAATAGGAAAGAGAAGTGGAGGAAAAGTGATGGTGGCATCTCCTCCCCCATAGTGGGATGTTTTCTCCCTCTGTCCCCCTTTTCTGGTGAGTGCATGTGCCCTTTGGCAATTAAAAAACAAATGCATGGGTCTCAAGTTTTTGTGTCCCACAATAAACAGATGCTTTAATTCCACTTTCATGTCAACTCTTTGATGCCCCCTTATAAAAAGAGCTCTTATAAATCTCAGTACACTAGTTGACCCAGTCCAAGTACTTGTGAAACTCAGTGTGTTAGAAATGATGAAGTGATTTATTAATTTAGAAGAATTATTTATTATTATTTTTAAATTTGACCAGAGAGGAATAAAGGGGGACAGAGAGCGGGGAAGTGAGAAAGTGAGCTACCAGGTCTGGGACTCGAACTACAGTCGGCCATGTAGGAGTCCAGTACTTTAACCACCATGCCTCCTGCCAGACCCAAGAAGTATGTTATTATTTTTATTTCCAAATATATATGTGTTTCTGAAAGTTCTGTTTACTCTTCTCTCAGTGAAACACACTTTTTAAATGAGTGAATAGTTGATCCAAGCCATTGACCAAAAGGGGCCTTCAGATGTTCTGGCCATTATTTGCCCAGCATCTAGCAATTGTAACATTTTCACACGTTTACAATAAAGTTAGAATCCCACATTGAGCTTCTTACTTTAAATATCACAGCACAACATAGGACAATTAAAGCTTCTCCCTGTGATAAGAGTCATCTGTTATGTTCTGATACCAAAGGAACTCCAACCTAGGAAATCTGCTTTATTCTGTTAAACATAAACTTTCATTTAGAACTTGTTTCTACAGTGACTTGCTTAACCAATGAAATATATTGGGTTTTTGGAAAAGTCATGGTTTATTTTTAATATTTTTCTATGCAAAAATGCATCATGACTTTTCCACAACTCAATATTTGAGAAGACTTTGCAGTGATGTCGATGAACAGGTCTTTACATTCTAATTACTATTTTCCCCTTAACTTCCATAAATAGAATGTCTATACATTGTTTTTGTCTAATCTATGATATTTTTGAGGAGTAAAGAGGTCCTCAACTGATGAGACAGCTATAAAAATCAACACAGGGGCTAGCTAGTGTCGTGGTGGTTAAGTTGGCTATATCCCACATGACTGACTACATGGTTAGAGTCCTAGACATGGTGTCTAGAAAAACTTGCCAGGCACATGTGTGTGTGTGCCCAAAATTCTGAAAGGAAGGGGAATGGAGGAGAAGGGTTTGTGGTGTGACCATTTCCCATGAAGGGTGCTCTCTCTCTCTCTCATTTTCCCTGTCTCTCTCTTTCAATCTCTCTGACATGTGCCCATGCCCTTTGACAAAAACAAAAACTGCACACACAAGGTGTATAGCTACCTTATTTGTGAAGCACACAAACATATGCAGATTAATTAAAAGTTTAAGAGCTATATGTACTCATCACTGCATTATGCTTATGTTTAAAATTATTTGGTGGTTGGAAAAATCATGAGGTATTTTTCAATGCAAAAATGCATCATGACTTTTCTGATGACCAATATATATGTATATAAATACACACACACACACACACACACACACACAGATTTCCAGTTCTTTTGTACTCTTTCCTCTACCACAATACCTTATGTATCCTCCTTGAATTATCATGAAGCTGCACTGATAAATAGTATACTTTACAGGCCTGTTATCTCCGTTGGTGTTACATGTTACCCTTATTTTTTTCTGGAAACTTCTGCTGTGAACACTGCTTCCCCTCTGACTTCACAATATTTGCTCATAATGATCCAAAGAAAATATAATTTATAAAAGGATTTAAACAGGATGATACAAAGATATTTTTCATATCTTCTAAGCTTAATTTTTTTCTAGTTATTAAGTGAGAAGGACCTAGAAAATGAGATTGCAAATCATTTAGTGTTGGTTACAACTTCATTATGTTTAAGTTAGGCAAGTAAGTTTTATATGATGCTATTAATTAAACTTTGTTGTATTTGAAGAATATTTTGAATAATTTTTTCAGGTATTGTTAGAGAAAAATATTGTAATTAGATGGATCTCAAAAAATATTGACACAGGGAACCAGCAGTTAGCGTAATGGCTATGTCGCTGGACTCCCACGTAGTCGACCGCGGTTCGTGTCCTGGACCTGGTGGCTTAAAACTCACGCCGGGCGCTTGTGCGTGCGTGCCCAAGATCCCGAGAGGAGAATGGAGGAGAAGGGATTGTGGCGTGACCATCCCCCCTGGGGTGTGATTTCTCGCTTTCTGTCTCTATGTCTCTCTCTGTCTGTCTGGCGAGCGCACGCGCCCTACAGTGAAAATCTCTCAAAAAAAAAAAATATTGACACAAGCACCAGCAGGTGGTGTCATGGTTAAGGTGCTGGACTCCACATGGCCAACCATGGTTTAAGTCCCATACATGGTGGCTTGAAAATTATGTCTGTTTCATGTGTATGAATGCCCAAAATCCCATTAGGAGAATTTAGGAGAAGTGACTGTGGCTTTCCCTCTTGGGGAGGGGGTGATATCTCACTTTTCCTCTCATTGTCTCTCTCTCTCTCTAGCGAGCACATGCACCCTGTGGTGAAAAGCTTTAAAAATAAGATTAAAAAAATGCATAAAATTAAATTTAAAAAACATTGACACTGTGTATTCTCATGCTTACACGTTATGGGGATGATTAGGGGTTGCTGTAAGATACAATTATTTCAAATGAGTCTTCTCCATAAATATTCTGAATGTATTACTTTTCCTTCATTCTCCACAAAATTTTCTCTACTGTAGAATTTGGAATTTTATATTTGAATAAGTACTCGTTTTTGAAGACCATTTTCCATAAACTATGCTAAATTCCATTGATAGTAACAGCACATTAGCTTCCAAAGAAGATGTTCTACATGATGACAGTGATCATAAGTACTATTTAACGTCTGGGTAGTGGGTTGGAAAAGTTTTGATATTTGGACTTGCATTCACTTAAACTGACATGAAAAACTCTCATCTGCAAATAATGAAAATAATATTTTTTCTCAGAGAAGACAATGTTTAAGAAAACTCTTTGAACAATGGAGAGTGTTCTTTAAATTTTAGTTTATTATCAATGACTCTTGCAGGCAACTTTGTCCGTTAACATGAAATACTCCTTATTCAGAGTATTGATAGTAAAGAGAATATTGTGGAGAAAAAGAAAGTTGCAGTATTCTCTATGTCCAATCCAGAACTCCCATCTGCCCTCCACAGCCATAAGCCTCCTGAGGTGGATGTGTTGGTGCTTTCTCTTAGTGTAAAGGATTGACCTGTGATCTCTCTAACTCACTTTCCCCTTTTTGAGCAGTGAGAAAGGAAGAAGAAATGTCAGGAGCTAGGAAACTCTGGAGACAGTCACTCACAATATCATATCCTCATTGATATTAATGACCACATTTGGATCTTCCATTTTATTCTCAGTAGTGAAGTTTATTCATGAACTAGCCATTTATTTTCTCTTTTCACAATGCATTGAGAGATTTTCTAGAATGGGTCATGTCTCTTTCTCTCTATTTGAGAGCAGAAATTGATAAAATTTTGGGGGAAAAATAGAAAAAATGTGAGAAAACTTTTTTCTTTCTTTTTTTTTTCTTTTTTGTTTTGAGAGATATTTGCTATAGGGCACATGTGCTCACCAGAGAGATAAAAAGAGATGGAGAGAGAGTGAGAAATCACCCCCCAGGGCTGATGGCCACGTTGTAATCCCTTCTCTTCCATCCTCCTCTTGAGATTTTTGGGTATGCACATATATGCACCCGACATGAGTTTTCAAGCTGTCGGGTCTCAGACTCAAACCTAGGTTGGCCATGAGTGAATCCAATGTCTTAACCACAAGGCCACCTGCTGGTTCCAAGAGAACTCTTTTATTAGATTTTCTTATTGCTATTTTTGCTTTAAGAAATAAAACACTCTGAGAGCATGATTTTTGCAATAGCACTGATGTTTTAAATTATTCCTAAGTTTGTTCTTTTACATGAGAAAATATTATGTTCAGATTAACAAATAAAACTTCCATGAGTTAACTTAAAAAACAAACAAACAAATAAACAAAAAATGCCAGAGGGGTATCCACTCACTTAAGAGCGGTAAAGAGAGAGAGATAAGAAGACACCCTCCATGGAAAATGGCCATTCTTCAATCCCTTCTTCTCCATCTCTCTCTTTGTCTGGGATTTTGTACATATACCAGGTAGATTTTTCAAGCCTCTGGGTCTGGGACTCAAACTGTGCTGTTGGCCATGTGGGATCCAGCCACCTTAATCACCAAGCCACAGGCTGGTTCCCCCCCACCCCCATGAGCTATCTTTTAAAATAACAATAGCTGTGAAGATTCAACTGAGAAGCTAGGAAAGTACATTGGAGACATTGTCACTATGGTGGAATTTTGTCCTGATTGCAAAATTTTGGTTCATTCAGCTGAAGATGTTAGAAAAAACAGGTACATTAAAGTCTTTTATTTAGAATCAGTCTGACAATCTCCTTCTCACACAATATTACAGAGCTCTTATGTAATAATATCTGGTCTTTGACATTTTTTATAACGTCCTTCTTTAACTTTCCTTCTTTTCTCTTTTTATTTTCTCCTAATTGATTTATATGATTCCCAGCCAAACTTACCTAACCAGAGATTGAGGAAAAAATTATGTTGGAGATATTAAATGCATACATTTAAATATGTAAATTTGTTTTCCATTTATTGGTATTTCTTATTATGAAAGAGTGATTTTTCAAGGCTTGTTTATATTTTTGCAAAATAGAAACCGACTTGCACTTTTTTTTTTGGAGCAGTTTTTACTATAGGGCATGTGAGCTCACCAGAAAGACAGAGAGAGACTGAGAGACAGGAAGTGAGAAATCACACACCCCCCCAGGGGAGATGGCCATGCTGCAGTTCCTTCTCCTCCATTCTCCTCTTGGGATCTTGGGCACTCATGCACACGTGCCCGGCCTGAGTTTAAGCCACCGGGTCCAGGACTCGAACCATGGTCGACTCCATAGGAGTCCAGTGAAATAGCCATTATGCCAACTGCTGGTCCAGACTTGTTTTGTCTGAGGAAATAAAATGCACTATGTTTGGTGGTATGTAATCAGATTGACTTGAAAACAAATTATGTGACATTTATCAAACATCTGTTATGTTGAGAAAGTGCTTTTATTTGTTAAGTAAATTATTTTTCATCTGAAAAATGGGTTTAACTTCGGAATTATTTCAGATGATTCTTCTAATGACAACATTTGATTAGAATTGGAAAAGTGCTTAGGTTAATTGTTGACTCAACCATCGTAATATATGTACATGATTGTTTCGGTTATTATTCTTGGAAAGCATAGAAAACCTGTATTTTGATTATTTTTCCAAGTTTTGGTAGCTGGAGATACTCATGAAAAACTTCTACTTTTTTCCCCTAGAGTTTTATTTTCCTTAATTTCAAAATGTAAATGATAACTGTATCTAAACTATCAGTCAACATGTCATTATGCTACAGTGATGAGAAACTCCCAAATCTCAGTGGTTTAAAACAGTAAAGGATTCCCACTCATGGAACATGTCCATTAAAAAGTCAGCAGCAGAGTCTGCTATAAGTCACTGCTGACCTTAATTTGCGACCCACAGTGATAGGACAGCCTCTATCAAAGACATTGTTGGGGGACCAGCATGGGGCGTATTGGTTAAGGCACTGTATTCCCCTGTGGTCTATCACAGTTCAAGTCCTGGACTGGGTAGCTTCAAACTCACCCTGGGTGCTTGTTCATGCATGCCCGAAATCCCAAGAGGAAAATGAAAGAGAAGGGATTATGGTGCAGTCAGCCCTCCCAGGGGGTGATTTCTTGCTTTCTATCTTCATCTTTTGGGCAAGCACATGCTCTGGAGTACCAGAGCAAAAATCTCTAGAAAAAAAAAAAAAAAAACTAAAAACAAACGAACAGAAAACACAAGGACATTGTCGGTCATCAAGGCAAAAAGAAGAGAAATACAATTTAAAAAAGGATGGGAAGGCACACATTAACTCATACACATCATCTACTGCAGGTGATCCACATTACTTGAAATCACATTTCAGGAAACAAAATAAGGGATATGGCTGTACCTAATTTTAAATGGGTGGGAGTGGACAGCGCTGATCATGTATCTGGAAAGGAAGGGCTGGAACACTTGTAAATGGCTCTAATACTAACCATGAAAGATACCTGGATTAAAATAAATTATTTCCAGAACCGCATGTTGCATACTGAAGAATATAAACATGTTCTACAGTAGTATTATCTCAGTTTTAAAGAACTGAAATTCTTATTTTATATTCAGCTTGTGTATTTTTTAAATACTCTTAAATGAGATTTCTTACATTTTACTTTGTAACAAAATCGATGGTTTAGCATTCTTTACACAATTGGTTGGGAAACAGAGCTGATGGCTTATTTCAGGAGCTGTCCCTTGATTTCTCAATGGGGATAAGAAAGCCCCTCTGAAAGTTACATATGAACAAGATGGACTGTTGAGTCCCCTTCTTGATTAGAAATCTGTGAGTCTCTGATAACTGCCTTTGGAAAATTAGTACCAAATAAGATTTAAACATACTAGTATGTCTGCTGCACAAATAATACACGGCTCAAAGAAGATGAAGATGCTATTAGTGTGAGTGCCTATGATGTTCTGTACTGACTGGGAAATTATTTCACAGTCAGCTTAGTTTGTGTGGCAGTCCTCATTCTCTGCTGCCTCATTCGCACTGTCTGTGTCCCACTCCCCTTTCAGCTTTTCCCTAATTGTCACACAAGTGGGGTGTTCTCGACTCTCTGTTCTAGGCCTGATATACTTATGCAGAAATATTTGTTATGCCACTTCTTGTGAGAAATGATTAACGTGTGTGGCTATCCTCCGGTAACAAGCACTTAGCAAATGGGTCACTTAATGATGTTTTTCCAACAAGCTAATTATTTTACAAAAAATCACACGGAAGATTCTTATGTGCTTGCAGTTTTACTTGCCTCTCATATTTTAAAACTTTGCGTATGATGCCTTTTTTTTAATCACTATGCTGCTTCTTTTTTCCTTTTTCTTTCTTATTATCACAATCTCGTGCATATTACATTGAATCACATATAACTTTACAGCATATTACATTTCTTTTTCCACGTACAATGCCTTTTTAACAAAATTTGTTTCTAAAACCATAGAGTAAAATATCATTTAAGTAAATATGCTTTAGCGTACATATGCAGTTTTGTATGAACAGTAATAATGTAATAGTTAACAATAATTAGCAAAGGCAGCATAATCCTGAATTTCCAGTTGAATAGATTGAATCTACCTCTTGTCTCTCTAGTACCCTGGAAAAATGTTCAGTTTTTTAACTTTGATTTTAAATGGACAGCAACTGTTCTCCCTAGGGAAATATTCTCAGCAGAAAATCCAAGAGTCCTATAGTCAATAATAAAAGAAAAAAAATGTGAGAAATGGCAAAAAGATCTTCTGAATAAATATGTAGGTCAAGAAAAGAATGATATATTTAGAAGCATTTTTATGGTATCTATACATCCTTTTTTCAGGGCTGAATTTATCAGAGAAATGTCCGGCAATGTGCCACTTGGTGTGATGCTCTGGCATTCAAAAGGATACAAATTTTTGAGTGAGGTTGTAAATGATCTAAAATATCGCTTTTTAAATCTGAACTAATACAGTTATATCAACTCGATAGTTGTAGCACACGTTAAAGTAACTATAAACAATAATGTTTTCAACTACTAATATCTGGAATAGTTTTTTTTTTCTTTTTTATCTTGCAATAGGTAAGTTCAGATCACCCCATAAACAGAGTGTAATGAAATTGTCAACATTTTCTTCATTTCTTCTTTTCCTGACAAATGGTGTGAACATATCACCTTTTTCTCTTAATGGAAAACCTAACTGGAATACATCAAAATGCTATTAAGGTTTTCATTTTCTTCCACAATGCAATGCTGGGGAATGCACGCAGCCTTCATCTGGGCACCACTGTGGAATATTCCTTGTCCCTGATAAAATGACTGGACAGGAAAATCAAGCAGAATTGTTCTCGGGTTTGTACCGCTGCTCCTTTGTTACAGTCTCTCCGAGAATGTGTGCAGGGGGATTATCTGTGCTGTAGGAATACACATGGGTTATGTTAACCAAAATGTGTTTAAAATTTTACCCAAGTAATTTTCATGTGCAAACATGCCTAATGAAAAAGTCTTCAGGTCCAACACGACTTGAGCGTAGGCTGTATTTTGGAATAAAAGAAAGAGCAGCAACCTGCACTGCTTTGGCATAAGTTTCAAAAGATGCTTATTGCAATATTATGTAGGAAGAGGGGAAAATAAAATCAAGTGCCCATATCCCATGGGAAATATCTGTAGCCTATTCATTGTTTAATTTATTTTGTCTGAACTAAACCAATAATGGGTATAAAATAAATCCAGGGGAGTGTACATGAGGCATAGAAGTCAGTATAGAAAATGGACATTCTATTCACCTATAAAATTTTACCTACAGATTATAATTATCGAAAGAAAAAGTAAAATTGTTTTATAATGCAATTCAACTAGAAGAAAACTTTAAGTGGCATTTTCGTTGACCTCATAAGCAATTCTATTACCTTGCTGCAAAATAAAAGCAAGAATACTTAAAATGGAGTGTGTGTATATAGATATTTTATGGTGTCAATGTCTAAAACAGGAGTTATATAGTAGAAACAACATTTTTTTTTTGAGTAAGCCCTACAAATCACAATGTTATTTTCAGAGAGGAGGCTCATTGTCATATTAGTAATCAGTTAACTTAAGAAATCATATAATTGAAAGAAAAAATGCAAAGATATTTTGAACTGCCTGGGAATGAACACAATAACAAATGACTTTTTGCTAACTTGTATCAGTTCTGTGCACTCTAAATTGTGGCTAAATTAAAATATATGGGGTCTTTTATTCCAGGTGTGATATTCTTAACAGCACTGTGGTGATTCTTTTAGCAGGGCCGAACGGTGGCATCTTGATTAGCTCTGAATGACAGATCCAGAGGAGCATTTCTCCTATTGCTTGGGAAGACCAATAAATATTTTCCTGGAGCTCTTGTTATGTTTTGTATTTAAAATCCTAACAAGAGTTATGGGAAGACTTCATAGTGAAACATTTTCATTTCATTTTACCTCAACAAAAATGCACTGATTTCAAGTACAGAAATGATGCCACAATATTCAGTAGCTGAACTTCCTAGAACAAATGACTCTTAATACAAAACACAGCCCTTTCACTCCCCAAGTAATTTACTATTAAATGGGAAATGGACACTCTAGGACCAGAACAAACATATTTATGTCTACTCCCTTTCTCTTTTCTGTGGCTAAATAATTTAAAGGCCAAAACCAAATATTATGCATCACATTTTCCTTAGGGGGGAGATTTTACAGGAAAATTTATCTCTGGGTTGAACTCAGGATTTAATATCCTGGTATGTATATCACCCCCTTAGAGCAATTTAGGGCCCATTCTACTGTCTTCAAATTTGGTTGGTTTAAGGTACAATAATGACTATTGAGAAATTTTTATTCTAGATCATCAGTGTACTGTCTCAGATAGATATATTTTTCAAACCAAGGGAAAATAAAATGCTCCTAGAAATCAAATGTTGAGGTCATTAGCTACTACCATTTGGTCTTGCTGTAATAACATACCAATTGCATGCATGGTAATTTACATAGCATTACCCATTATGCTCTGTGCTGCAATTTGGCTTTTGGAGGTCACTGTACCTTGATTTACTCGATTGAAAGAGAACATTTTCTAGGCATCAAAGCTAGCCTGTTTCATGGCCTACTGTATTCTCTGCTGGCAGTGTCTGTGAAAACAAAGTGCAATGATATATTGAACTGGAAATACTGAAATTTTAACTATTAAATACCTCTTCAGGAAGAATCTTACAATCTTCCATTTAATATAAAAATCAAAGGAAGAAGAAAGAAAATTAGAAACTGTAGCTCTAAGTTTTATTTTTTGGTACATTCTAGAGCTATGACATAGCTTTTTCCCAGGCTTCCAGTATTTGTGTGGCATTTATTTATTTTGTTTTTAATTATAGGTGTGAGTAGCTGCCTCACTGATTCATTTACCTCCACATTAGCTGCTCACGGTAGATGCTCAATCCACTAGATATCTGTCACAATTTTGGATTGGATACCCATTATCGAGATTGATAGCAGTTATCAAACCTCAAAATACGTGTGTGTTCTCTTTTAAATATTAGCTGTCAGAGTGTGATAAGTTGTGTTGGGTTGTATGGAGCAGGGTTGAATGTATGACACAGTGCGGCTGAGTTTTAAAGATGAACACACTTTACAGCTGAAACCCATGACAAAAATAAAGGCAGGCAGAAGGCCAATACATGCACCAGACAAATACCAGGTTCAGGAACGTTTTCAGATAAAGGAAAACAATTGACCTTCCTACTTTCGTTTTGTAAAATGACTTGTTTAATGTTTAGCTTTAAAAAGCATAACAGGGAGAAAGTGCGTAAAGTGGCTTTTGTGCAGTGAGGACTGGGAGCGTTATTGGCATTCTCAGAGAGGTGGTTCTGCCAAAGAATTATGAAATTCTTCAAATATGTGTTCCGCGTAATGCCATATTTCAGGGAAATATGCAAAACCCTCCCATCTTAGAGAGTTAATTGAAATAGGTAGGGAGCACTTTGGGAACTAATTTTTAAAAGGGTGTTCATTTGAAATTTGATCACAAATGTAATATGTTCATGCTAAACACTATAGGGATAGATGTTGTAATAATTGGCATACAAAAGCTGTAGTATATTTATTTTGTTGTCATAGTTTTATTTTTCTGTTCCTAAATGGTCTCTAAATATTCTGCTTACATATATTTTTTTCCTTCAGAAATTTGCACATTAATTTTATCTAATTGGCTGCTATGCAGCCTTCCTAGTATTCTTGCAGAGAATGCAGCTCTAACAAGAAAATGGCACGGCGTTGCCTCTTTAATGGGTACTTTAAAAGTATGTAATTGTCCTTTTGTCCACATAGTCTAACGAATACTCTCTTCCTCTGACAAAGGATTACTGATCATTTTATTATTAGTACGTTTTCTATCTTTAAAATTTACCAGTGAAGAGTTCACTTTTAAGCAAGTCCATGCAGTGTTTTAATTAAGCGAAAAACTTGAAAAGGAAGGCTTTTGCAGAGAGGCTCAATTGCTTCCTGCAACCTTTATGAAAAGGGCAGGGTGTTAAAACAAACCTCCCACTTTTATTTTCAAAGCAGAAAAAAAAAATCAGAGCTAAAGATAATCTTTCCATTAGTATTATTAATAGTGTTCAGCTTTCTTGACATGCTTTAGAAGCAGATAGACTTGTCATGAGCATCACATTTGCAAGCACTGTCACAGCTTCTGAAGGCTCTGGTGAAAGCATGGAAGTGTGTTAACGCTAACTGCGAGTGGCCTTTGGGGAACAATAGGCTTACCTTAGACTGTGCCCAGATTTTCAAAAAAACAAGTTGCTGTATTATACTCCACACTCACATTAGTGCTCATATGATACTTGACCCAGCCTCATTTTTTGAAGTACCGTTTCCAATTCTAAACTCCTTTCTCATCCCCTTTGGATCATCTAATTTGAGTGTTATAACATCTACCCACAGAACAGTGATTCTGGCATGCGTGTCCAATGGCTTTTTGCACAAGGGCTTAGCTACTCAGATCGGTGGATCTGTGTTTTCCATTTTCTCCAAAATATTTGACTTTCAGTTTTGCAACATCTCCTAGCACTTAGGTGTCATAAATAATTATCTAATAAAACCCAAGGTATTAAGCTAATAGCTGTAGATGAGCCCAGGACTTTCGGGACTGTACCATGATACGCTTTGAGCATATCAGGAGTACTCGAAAACAATGTGAAACTCCTACATAATCATGTTTAACTAGGA
This sequence comes from Tupaia belangeri chinensis, assembly GCF_000334495.1. NCBI lineage: Eukaryota > Metazoa > Chordata > Mammalia > Scandentia > Tupaiidae > Tupaia > Tupaia belangeri. The sequence goes on from NW_006209652.1 coordinate 667,967, forward strand.
TATAATTTTGCTTCATTGTTCTGCTTTATAATTAATCTATTCTGTGTTTCTGGTTATTGAATAAAATATCTTGTAATAGCAGTTTTTTATGCCGGCTGGCCAGGGAAAGGGGCCAAGTTTACATGAATGTATTTTATTCCAGTAGAGCATTGGCCATAGCATACATAATCAGTTTGAATAAGTAATCAGCGAGGATATTGTTTTGAGAATTATTTTTTCCTTAGATCAAATAAGTCCCTAACTGACATATTTTTATAGAATTAGGCAAGAACTAACCAAGTTTGGCATCTAATCCATTTTAGCCAGTAGTTCATTGTATCCATTGTCTACGTCCATTGGGAGTACAAGTTGTCCACCACATAAACAATGTGTATTCTATTTCTTTGTAGAAATAGTGTAAAATTTTATTTTAAAGATGGAATATTAAATGTTTAATATAACACAGTACAATATCACATAGTCACATAGAGTCAATATAGCACATGAAATAAATATGCCACAGGAAAACCTCCAAGGAGAAAAATGTGTTCATACACACATGCACACAAATGTCAGCTATGGTGACACAAATAAAAACATTGATTATGGTTTTAGCACGTAATTGATAGAACTTTACAAAATCTGTTTTGTTTGTAGTAGTATATTTGATGCACATTATAATATTCATGAGGAACATATGCTACCCTATAAAATTTCTAACCCTAGTTTAGAAATCCATTTTACAATGAGATTCTTACTTGGTAGGTGTCCATTTGAATTCTTAGGTAAGACTACCATAACAACGAACGTGAGCCAATCAACATGTGACTTAGGTTACTGCAGTCCTGAAATAGAAGATGTTACAGGATGTGTAAAAATAAGTAGTGTTGACTCAATATTATAGCTGTAAAAATGGGATATGTATTAAAAGCAAAATAGAAACTTACAGAGAAAATGTGCATGGATTACTATAGCTTCTTACGTCAAATTGGGTCAAACTAATGTGCCAAAGTTTTTTCAATTATTTTACACCAGGATGAAAAGTACTCAATTTATTAGGATTTTTAATTTATAAAATTAAATATCCACCCTCGTAAATATATACACACAGGTATATGCACATATGTTGATGTATATATGTATACATATGTTTATATGTGTATATATGTGTATATATATATGTATATATGTTTACTCACATATATATCACTTTAATGCATTTTTATTCTCTCCAGTACTTTAATTTGCAGATTTTAAAATGCAAATAAAAAGAAATGACACAATGGCTCATTTCCATGACCAAAAGGAACATGAAATAAATTATTGAGGGTATTAGAAACTACTGTGACTTGCTAGCCTTAAAGAAATCCAGAGAGGTAATATGGTTTCATCTGTTATTTTTTTCTCCCACTGAGCAGACCTCTCCAACTCTCAGCTCTGATGCTCAGGGAAAGGAAAGCACAGCAGTTGAATTTCACCCACTCACACTCTACCCGACTTGTGGATAAAGATAACAGTTCTGGTCCCTGTTGCTTTCTGTTCTCTCTTTGAGATGACTTAATTCATCACAAACAGGGAAAGTAATAAAAAATAAGGTTGAAGCTTGTGCTTTAGTATGAACATAAACTGTGCCTTATATATATTCAAATCCGTGCCTTGTTGGAGGAAATATTCATGACTAATATTAAACTAAGCCCAGAATTAGGCAAAATGCAACAGACATATATTGAAGTGAGCATTTTATTATGTGCCATGTCAGTCAGATTAAAGAAAGGAGTGCATGACACCGACAGGATATTGCATGTATATCTAGCAATCTATTTATATGTGACAGGGTGGGTTTGATTTCTGGAAAGAGG